>NW_027446065.1:85000-93810 GCF_038048845.1 Mixophyes fleayi | reverse complement strand
AGAGCAAGAGATATCGACATTCATATCGTCCTATTATGTCTTAAGGCCTTACCGACAAAACTGCACATGCTAGAGGCATTTTCTTGCTCTTATGGGTCCAAGAGTATCCCAGACTCTGGCTTTGGCCTTAAACTTTAGCAGACAATCCCATCTTTCAGGGAACATTGAAAGCTAATCAATAGCCCCTCCAGAATCGGAGAAATCGAGGTTTCAGCCCCCCACCCCTGCTTCCAGAAAGGTAGGCCTGAAAAGGGTGGATGGGGGAACATCATTCAGTTGGGCATAACTCTGCAGTGCAAGGCCGTAGAGAAGCGAGGAAGGACTACTTGGAAAGAGGAGGGTGGGGGCTTCAAGTTCTCTATTAGGCACCTGGGCCTTTGGGGCCCTTGGAAGGGCCAGACTCACTTTAATTTGTTGAAGGTTTTATGACAGCTATTGCAAGGTGCTAGCGCCCTTGGCTCAATGCAATGCCCTTCCTGGGGACCCACAATTATGAGACTGGTACAGTTGAACAGGGGGGACTCTGAAGTGTATGCGGTTTAAATTACCTCTGTTACACTTCATGCAGAGAAGTCGCAAGAATTTTAATGTTTTCACATCATACTCTAAGAAATTTGGAGTTCTGGTAGCTGCAAAAGACATTCCTGCTAAGCATGAGCTAAAGTGTAGGGTTGAATAATAGTGGACATTGGCCAGCTGCCCCATTTGTTCTGATTATTTTGCTGTTTGCATATGTTTAACATTTTTATTTGTTGTTAATAATGTATTAAAAAAATAAAGAGATTTTCACCCGAACTGACTTATTCTTTGAGCACATAAAGTAAAGAATCTTGATATCCCGCAGCTTTTCAGATATTGCAGAGAAACATCACGTTTATTAAAGCTGATATAGTTGTTTAACATACCTGAAAAGATCATATCTGTCCCTGATGAATAATATAATAGGTAAAATAATCATGTACGATTGTAAAAAAAAAATCTCTCTAAACCATATTTGTGTTTCAGAATATCCTGGGGTGTTGAGACACAAGATGATTGTTGTCAGTTTACACATACACATATTCTGTGCTATTCTGTCACCCCCCTTCATGGAGAGTTGTTAGGGTGTCCCCGCATAGGCCTGGACCAGGTATGAGTGTCCAGGTGGGTGAGTTTCTAAAGCACCCTGCCAAGCTGTTGGTAAAGGACTTCGTACATTAAAATAGGGATATTCACCCTTCCATCACTCTGGCTTTTCACAGATATCTGTGCCAGCATGGTACAATCATGTAATAGGTAAAATAATCATATATTATGATTGTAAAAAGAAAAACACTCCCTCTAATCCATATTTGTGTAATATAATGTCAGGGGATGCTAGGCCTTTCCTCTGTGCAAGTATCAGTGGTCTAGTGTTCGCGTGGGTTTCCTCCCACACTCCAAAAACATACTGCTGGATTAATTGGCTGCTATTAAAAATTGACCCTAGTCTCCCTGTCTGTCTGTCTGTGTGAGTGTGTGTCTATAGTAGTGAATTTAGACTGTAAGCTCCAATGGAACAAGGACTGATGTGAAAGAGTTCTCTGTGCAGCGCTGCGGAATAAGTGGCGCTATATAAATAAATGATGACAACATATACATGTGCAAAAGTGATGCCAGCGGAGGTTGTTAATTTATTTCAGCCCTGTGTTTGTTTGCAAATCACATGGATATCTTTAGTTAACTGCGGGTTAGAAAAAACAATGTTGCCTATAGCAACCAGATTCTACTTATCATTTATTTAGTACATTCTATCCACAGATGTCCAATATATAGATTTCTATTGCATATCTATGTCGTTTTTAAAATATTATTTTATTTTATTTACTGAGATCTGTAAATATATGTAGCTAGTGCGCTCTACATTTATTCACCAGGACATTCATCCCTAGCATCGGCTGGTTTTACCTATTATATCATTCACTTTTCACAGATATCTGTACATTTCAAAGTTATATATATATATATATAGAGCCCTCTTCAGTTGTTTTCATTATACTTCCTTCTCATTGTTTGTTTTTTAGACAAATGTTTCTCCCTCCTCCCAGCCTGTGTAGCTATTAGTTTGTTAATTAGGCTCCCTGTTACCTGTAGATTGAGAGGGAGCTTAATTAACAAACTAATAGCTACACAGGCTGGGAGGAGGGAGAAACATTTGTCTAAAAAACAAACAATGAGAAGGAAGTATAATGAAAACAACTGAAGATGGCTCTAAGGCCCTTTTTTTGTTTTCACATCATACTCTAAGAAATTTGGAGTTCTGGTAGCTGCAAAAGACATTCCTGCTAAGCATGAGCTAAAGTGTAGGGTTGAATAATAGTGGACATTGGCCAGCTGCCCCATTTGTTCTGATTATTTTGCTGTTTGCATATGTTTAACATTTTTATTTGTTGTTAATAATGTATTAAAAAAATAAAGAGATTTTCACCCGAACTGACTTATTCTTTGAGCACATAAAGTAAAGAATCTTGATATCCCGCAGCTTTTCAGATATTGCAGAGAAACATCACGTTTATTAAAGCTGATATAGTTGTTTAACATACCTGAAAAGATCGTCTCTGTCCCTGATGAATAATATAATAGGTAAAATAATCATGTACGATTGTAAAAAAAAAATCTCTCTAAACCATATTTGTGTTTCAGAATATCCTGGGGTGTTGAGACACAAGATGATTGTTGTCAGTTTACACATACACATATTCTGTGCTATTCTGTCACCCCCCTTCATGGAGAGTTGTTAGGGTGTCCCCGCATAGGCCTGGACCAGGTATGAGTGTCCAGGTGGGTGAGTTTCTAAAGCACCCTGCCAAGCTGTTGGTAAAGGACTTCGTACATTAAAATAGGGATATTCACCCTTCCATCACTCTGGCTTTTCACAGATATCTGTGCCAGCATGGTACAATCATGTAATAGGTAAAATAATCATATATTATGATTGTAAAAAGAAAAACACTCCCTCTAATCCATATTTGTGTAATATAATGTCAGGGGATGCTAGGCCTTTCCTCTGTGCAAGTATCAGTGGTCTAGTGTTCGCGTGGGTTTCCTCCCACACTACAAAAACATACTGCTGGATTAATTGGCTGCTATTAAAAATTGACCCTAGTCTCCCTGTCTGTCTGTCTGTGTGAGTGTGTGTCTATAGTAGTGAATTTAGACTGTAAGCTCCAATGGAACAAGGACTGATGTGAAAGAGTTCTCTGTGCAGCGCTGCGGAATAAGTGGCGCTATATAAATAAATGATGACAACATATACATGTGCAAAAGTGATGCCAGCGGGGGTTGTTAATTTATTTCAGCCCTGTGTTTGTTTGCAAATCACATGGATATCTTTAGTTAACTGCGGGTTAGAAAAAACAATGTTGCCTATAGCAACCAGATTCTACTTATCATTTATTTAGTACATTCTATCCACAGATGTCCAATATATAGATTTCTATTGCATATCTATGTCGTTTTTAAAATATTATTTTATTTTATTTACTGAGATCTGTAAATATATGTAGCTAGTGCGCTCTACATTTATTCACCAGGACATTCATCCCTAGCATCGGCTGGTTTTACCTATTATATCATTCACTTTTCACAGATATCTGTACATTTCAAAGTTATATATATATATATATAGAGCCCTCTTCAGTTGTTTTCATTATACTTCCTTCTCATTGTTTGTTTTTTAGACAAATGTTTCTCCCTCCTCCCAGCCTGTGTAGCTATTAGTTTGTTAATTAGGCTCCCTGTTACCTGTAGATTGAGAGGGAGCCTAATTAACATACTAATAGCTACACAGGCTGGGAGGAGGGAGAAACATTTGTCTAAAAAACAAACAATGAGAAGGAAGTATAATGAAAACAACTGAAGATGGCTCTAAGGCCCTTTTTTTGTTTTCACATCATACTCTAAGAAATTTGGAGTTCTGGTAGCTGCAAAAGACATTCCTGCTAAGCATGAGCTAAAGTGTAGGGTTGAATAATAGTGGACATTGGCCAGCTGCCCCATTTGTTCTGATTATTTTGCTGTTTGCATATGTTTAACATTTTTATTTGTTGTTAATAATGTATTAAAAAAATAAAGAGATTTTCACCCGAACTGACTTATTCTTTGAGCACATAAAGTAAAGAATCTTGATATCCCGCAGCTTTTCAGATATTGCAGAGAAACATCACGTTTATTAAAGCTGATATAGTTGTTTAACATACCTGAAAAGATCGTCTCTGTCCCTGATGAATAATATAATAGGTAAAATAATCATGTACGATTGTAAAAAAAAAAGTGGTTAGGGTTAGGGAAAAGCTGTCGTTTTCCACCCGCTGCCAAGCTGCCGGTTTGTACTTCCACGTCGGAAGCCCCCGGGCCCGGGGGATCCAGGGTTGCGGTTAGGGTTAGGTTAAGCATGAGCTAAAGTATAGTGTTGAATAATAATAGTGGACATTGGCCAGCTGCCCCATTTGTTCTGATTATTTTGCTGTTTGCATATGTTTAACATTTTTATTTGTTGTTAATAATGTATTAAAAAAATAAAGAGATTTTCACCCGAACTGACTTATTCTTTGAGCACATAAAGTAAAGAATCTTGATATCCCGCAGCTTTTCAGATATTGCAGAGAAACATCACGTTTATTAAAGCTGATATAGTTGTTTAACATACCTGAAAAGATCGTCTCTGTCCCTGATGAATAATATAATAGGTAAAATAATCATGTACGATTGTAAAAAAAAAAGTGGTTAGGGTTAGGGAAAAGCTGTCGTTTTCCACCCGCTGCCAAGCTGCCGGTTTGTACTTCCACGTCGGAAGCCCCCGGGCCCGGGGGATCCAGGGTTGCGGTTAGGGTTAGGTTAAGCATGAGCTAAAGTATAGTGTTGAATAATAATAGTGGACATTGGCCAGCTGCCCCATTTGTTCTGATTATTTTGCTCTGTTTGCATATGTTTAACATTTTTATTATCTGTTATTGTTAATAATGTATTAAAAAATAAAGAGATTTTCACCCGAACTGACTTATTCTTTGAGCACATAAACTAAAGTAAAGAATCTTGATATCCCGCAGCTTTTCAGATATTGCAGAGAAACATCACGTTTATTAAAGCTGATATAGTTGTTTAACATACCTGAAAAGATCATATCTGTCCCTGATGAATAATATAATAGGTAAAATAATCATGTACGATTGTAAAAAAAATTCTCTCTAAACCATATTTGTGTTTCAGAATATCCTGGGGTGTTGAGACACAAGATGATTGTTGTCAGTTTACACAGGGAGCTGCACCGTTCTATTCTGTGCTATTCTGTCACCCCCCTTCATGGAGAGTTGTTAGGGTGTCCCCGCATAGGCCTGGACCAGGTATGAGTGTCCAGGTGGGTGAGTTTCTAAAGCACCCTGCCAAGCTGTTGGTAAAGGACTTTGTATAATAAAATAGGGATCTGCACCCTTCCATCACTCTGGCTTTTCACAGATATCTGTGCCAGCATGGCACGATCATGTAATAGGTAAATTTTTGATTTTTATACATAAAATCATATCGAAAGAATTTCTTTGGATGTAAAAGAATTGATATCTTTGTATGAATTCATATCTTTGTATGTCCTTTACCGACAGCTTGGCATGGTGTTTTAGATATGTTTTTTAGACATAAAATCCTATTGCAACAGGATGTAAAAGAATGCATATCATTGTATGAATTCATATCTTTGTATGTCCTTTACCGACAGCTTGGCATGGTGTTTTAGATATGTTTTTTAGACATAAAATCCTATTGCAACAGGATGTAAAAGAATGCATATCATTGTATGAATTCATATCTTTGTATGTCCTTTACCGACAGCTTGGCATGGTGTTTTAGATATGTTTTTTAGACATAAAATCCTATTGCAACAGGATGTAAAAGAATGCATATCATTGTATGAATGCATATCATTGTATGTCCTTTACCGACAGCTTGGCATGGTGTTTTAGATATGTTTTTTAGACATAAAATCCTATTGCAACAGGATGTAAAAGAATGCATATCATTGTATGAATTCATATCTTTGTATGTCCTTTACCGACAGCTTGGCATGGTGTTTTAGATATGTTTTTTAGACATAAAATCCTATTGCAACAGGATGTAAAAGAATGCATATCATTGTATGAATTCATATCTTTGTATGTCCTTTACCGACAGCTTGGCATGGTGTTTTAGATATGTTTTTTAGACATAAAATCCTATTGCAACAGGATGTAAAAGAATGCATATCATTGTATGAATGCATATCATTGTATGAATTCATATCTTTGTATGTCCTTTACCGACAGCTTGGCATGGTGTTTTAGATATGTTTTTTAGACATAAAATCCTATTGCAACAGGATGTAAAAGAATGCATATCATTGTATGAATTCATATCTTTGTATGTCCTTTACCGACAGCTTGGCATGGTGTTTTAGATATGTTTTTTAGACATAAAATCCTATTGCAATAGGATGTAAAAGAATGCATATCATTGTATGAATGCATATCATTGTATGAATTCATATCTTTGTATGTCCTTTACCGACAGCTTGGCATGGTGTTTTAGATATGTTTTTTAGACATAAAATCCTATTGCAACAGGATGTAAAAGAATGCATATCATTGTATGAATTCATATCTTTGTATGTCCTTTACCGACAGCTTGGCATGGTGTTTTAGATATGTTTTTTAGACATAAAATCCTATTGCAACAGGATGTAAAAGAATGCATATCATTGTATGAATGCATATCATTGTATGAATTCATATCTTTGTATGTCCTTTACCGACAGCTTGGCATGGTGTTTTAGATATGTTTTTTAGACATAAAATCCTATTGCAACAGGATGTAAAAGAATGCATATCATTGTATGAATGCATATCATTGTATGAATTCATATCTTTGTATGTCCTTTACCGACAGCTTGGCATGGTGTTTTAGATATGTTTTTTAGACATAAAATCCTATTGCAACAGGATGTAAAAGAATGCATATCATTGTATGAATGCATATCATTGTATGAATTCATATCTTTGTATGTCCTTTACCGACAGCTTGGCATGGTGTTTTAGATATGTTTTTTTAGACATAAAATCATATCGAACGAACCAGCAGGCATGGTCCCCGCAGGCCGGGGGACCCCCGGAGCCTGTGGCCCCCAGGGGCCAAACTCTGGAAAAGCACCCAGGGACCTCCCAGACCCCGGGGAACCAGCAGGCATGGTCCCCGCAGGCCGGGGGACCCCCGGAGCCTGTGGCCCCCCAGGGGCCAAACTCTGGAAAAGCACCCAGGGACCTCCCAGACCCCGGGGAACCAGCAGGCATGGTCCCCGCAGGCCGGGGGACCCCCGGAGCCTGTGGCCCCCAGGGGCCAAACTCTGGAAAAGCACCCAGGGACCTCCCAGACCCCGTGGAACCAGCAGGCATGGTCCCCGCAGGCCGGGGGACCCCCGGAGCCTGCGGCTCCCGGGGGCCAAACTCTGGAAAAGCGCCCAGGGACTTCCCGAGCCGTCGCCTCGCAGCCCCCGCGAGCACCGCGCCGGACGGGGGCATCCAGGGCGGAAGCCCCGATGAGAACGGATCGGGACGCCGGGGCCGGACCCGGGTTCCAGAGGGCCGGGCGGGAAGATATACACAGAAGTGTATTCAGATCCCAGTGCAATGTCTGTGAGAAGCCGAGAACTTTTGCACAATTGGTGAATATCTTAGCTTCTCACAGATATCTGTAGATTTGAAATAATTTTTTTTTTTTTTTTTTTTTCCAAAATATGAAAACCAAAGCACCCTGCCAATCTGTTGGTAAAAGGACTTTGTACAATCAAATGGGCATCTGCACCCTTCCATCACTCTGGCTTTTCCCAGACATGTGTGGCAGCATGGCACAATCACGTAATAGGTAAAAAAGTCCAATATATTCTGATTGTAAAAAGAAAAACACTCCCTCTAATCCATATTTGTGTACTATAATGTCAGGGGATGCTAGGCCTTTCCTGTTTGCAAGTATCAGTGGATGTCTTGTTCCCTTCCCCCCCAGATACAATCCATTTAAACCAAGTAATTTCATTACTGCAGAACTCCACCCCAATGTACAATAAAACAATCTTGACATCCCCCTGCTGGTTGGTAAAGATATACACAGAAGTGTATTCAGATCCCAGTGCAATGTCTGTGAGAAGCCGAGAACTTTTGCACAATTGGTGAATATCTTAGCTTCTCACAGATATCTGTAGATTTGAAATAATTTTTTTTTTTTTTTTTTTTTTCCAAAATATGAAAACCAAAGCACCCTGCCAATCTGTTGGTAAAAGGACTTTGTACAATCAAATGGGCATCTGCACCCTTCCATCACTCTGGCTTTTCCCAGACATGTGTGGCAGCATGGCACAATCACGTAATAGGTAAAAAAGTCCAATATATTCTGATTGTAAAAAGAAAAACACTCCCTCTAATCCATATTTGTGTACTATAATGTCAGGGGATGCTAGGCCTTTCCTGTTTGCAAGTATCAGTGGATGTCTTGTTCCCTTCCCCCCCAGATACAATCCATTTAAACCAAGTAATTTCATTACTGCAGAACTCCACCCCAATGTACAATAAAACAATCTTGACATCCCCCTGCTGGTTGGTAAAGATATACACAGAAGTGTATTCAGATCCCAGTGCAATGTCTGTGAGAAGCCGAGAACTTTTGCACAATTGGTGAATATCTTAGCTTCTCACAGATATCTGTAGATTTGAAATAAATTTTTTTTTTTTTTTTTTTTTTTTTCCAAAATATGAAAACCAAAGCACCCTGCCAATCTG
>NW_027446065.1:72500-77500 GCF_038048845.1 Mixophyes fleayi | reverse complement strand
TGGCGGGGTCGGGCGCGCCTCGCGGTGCCGAGGGCGCCCGCCCATCCCCAGCCCGGGCTCCGGCCGTATCGGGCGCCTGGGGGTCGGGGCGGGTCGGGGCAGACTCTGCCGCGGGGAGCGGCGTCCGGCCTCTCCCCGGCGCCGGGGAGGGGGACGCGCCTCGAGCGGCCGCCCTTGCGGGTGGGGCCGGGCCGCTTCCGGGGCGGACGGGAGGGTGGCGGTCGCGCCAGCGGCGGGACCCCCCCAGGGGCCCCGCCTGGCGACCGTCCCTCCCCGCCGGGAAGCGGGGTGCCTGGTCGATCGGAGAGAGAGAGAGAGTCGACTCGCGGGGGGGTCGTCGACGCGGGCCGAGAGAAATCCTCCCGAGGGACAGAGGAATCGCTCGCCGCTCAGAGTCCTGCTCGGAGAATCCCAAAGCGGGTCTTATCGAGTTTGCCCCGTGCGCCAGTTAGGGGGACCGGGTTCGGAACGCGGCCGGCGCTCCGGAACCCGGGGTCGGCCACGGCGGCCGAATCCGTCCTCATCGGGCCTTCCGCCCTGGATCCCCCGGCTCGGGGGAAGGGGGCCTCCGACGCGGCAGCTGCGAGGGGGAGCGAGCTAAAACCGACGGCTCCCCGGCGGTCAGGGATGTCCCTGGGCCTTCTTCCCACATTTTGCCCCCGGGGCCCCTGGCTCCGGAGGTCCCCCGGCCTGCGGGGACCCTCACGGCGGGTTCCCCGGTGGTCGGGGAGGTCCCTGGGCCTTTTTCCCAAATTTGGCCCCCGGGGGGCGCTCGCTCCCTACCAGCCTGCCCGGCTTGTGCCCCTTGGTCTTCGAGTCTTTGGGGCATCACCCCTGCAAGGCATTTGGGTTGAATTGCCTAAGACTCCCCCCCGGCCAGCCCAACCGGAGAGAGAGAGGAATCGCTCGCCGCTCAGAGTCCTGCTCGGAGAATCCCAAAGCGGGTCTTATTGAGTTTGCCCCGTGCGCCAGTTAGGGGGGCCCGGTTCGGAACGCGGCCGGCCTTCTGGAACCCCGGGTCGGCCACGGCGGCCGAATCCAACCTCATCGGGCCTTCCGCCCTGGATCCCCCGGCCCGGGGGAAGGGGGACTCCGGCGCCCAAGTCCAAAGCAACAGCTTGGTCAGGGGTGGAAAGCGATATCCAGAATTGGCCACCGGGGGGCGCTCGCTCCCTACCAGCCTGCCCGGCCTGCTGGGACCCCTAACGGCGGGTTCCCCGGTGGTCGGGGAGGTCCCTGGGCCTTTTTCCCAGGTTTGGCCCCCGGGGGCCCCTAGCTCCGGAGGTCCCCCGGCCTGCGGGGACCCTCACGGCGGGTTCCCCGGTGGTCGGGGAGGTCCCTGGGCCTTTTTCCCAGGTTTGGCCCCCGGGGGCCCCTAGCTCCGGAGGTCCCCCGGCCTGCGGGGACCCTCACGGCGGGTTCCCCGGTGGTCGGGGAGGTCCCTGGGCCTTTTTCCCAGGTTTGGCCCCCGGGGGCCCCTGGCTCCGGAGGTCCCCCGGCCTGCGGGGACCCTCACGGCGGGTTCCCCGGTGGTCGGGGAGGTCCCTGGGCCTTTTTCCCAGGTTTGGCCCCCGGGGGCCCCTAGCTCCGGAGGTCCCCCGGCCTGCGGGGACCCTCACGGCGGGTTCCCCGGTGGTCGGGGAGGTCCCTGGGCCTTTTTCCCAGGTTTGGCCCCCGGGGCCCCTGGCTCCGGGGGTCCCCCGGCCTGCGGGGACCCTCCCGGCGGGTTCCCCGGTGGTCGGGGAGGTCCCTGGGCCTTTTTCCCAAATTTGGCCCCCGGGGCCCCTGGCTCCGGGGGTCCCCCGGCCTGCGGGGACCCTCCCGGCGGGTTCCCCGGTGGTCGGGGAGGTCCCTGGGCCTTTTTCCCAGATTTGGCCCCCGGGGCCCCTGGCTCCGGGGGTCCCCCGGCCGGCGGGGGGCCTCCCGGCGGGTTCCCCTGTGCTCGGGGTGGTCCCTGGGCCTGTTTCCCAGATTCGGCCCCCGGGGGGCGCTCACTGCCTGCGGTCCTGCCCGGCTTGTGCCCCTTGGTCTTCGAGTCTTTGGGGCATCACCCCTGCAAGGCATTTGGGTTGAATTGCCTAAGACTCCCCCCCGGCCAGCCCAACCGGAGAGAGAGAGGAATCGCTCGCCGCTCAGAGTCCTGCTCGGAGAATCCCAAAGCGGGTCTTATTGAGTTTGCCCCGTGCGCCAGTTAGGGGGGCCTGGTTCGGAACGCGGCCGGCCTTCTGGAACCCCGGGTCGGCCACGGCGGCCGAATCCAACCTCATCGGGCCTTCCGCCCTGGATCCCCCGGCCCGGGGGAAGGGGGACTCCGGCGCCCAAGTCCAAAGCAACAGCTTGGTCAGGGGTGGAAAGCGATATCCAGAATTGGCCACCGGGGGGCGCTCGCTCCCTACCAGCCTGCCCGGCCTGCTGGGACCCCTAACGGCGGGTTCCCCGGTGGTCGGGGAGGTCCCTGGGCCTTTTTCCCAGGTTTGGCCCCCGGGGGCCCCTAGCTCCGGAGGTCCCCCGGCCTGCGGGGACCCTCACGGCGGGTTCCCCGGTGGTCGGGGAGGTCCCTGGGCCTTTTTCCCAGGTTTGGCCCCCGGGGGCCCCTAGCTCCGGAGGTCCCCCGGCCTGCGGGGACCCTCACGGCGGGTTCCCCGGTGGTCGGGGAGGTCCCTGGGCCTTTTTCCCAGGTTTGGCCCCCGGGGGCCCCTAGCTCCGGAGGTCCCCCGGCCTGCGGGGACCCTCACGGCGGGTTCCCCGGTGGTCGGGGAGGTCCCTGGGCCTTTTTCCCAGGTTTGGCCCCCGGGGGCCCCTGGCTCCGGAGGTCCCCCGGCCTGCGGGGACCCTCACGGCGGGTTCCCCGGTGGTCGGGGAGGTCCCTGGGCCTTTTTCCCAGGTTTGGCCCCCGGGGGCCCCTGGCTCCGGAGGTCCCCCGGCCTGCGGGGACCCTCACGGCGGGTTCCCCGGTGGTCGGGGAGGTCCCTGGGCCTTTTTCCCAGGTTTGGCCCCCGGGGGCCCCTGGCTCCGGAGGTCCCCCGGCCTGCGGGGACCCTCACGGCGGGTTCCCCGGTGGTCGGGGAGGTCCCTGGGCCTTTTTCCCAGGTTTGGCCCCCGGGGGCCCCTAGCTCCGGAGGTCCCCCGGCCTGCGGGGACCCTCACGGCGGGTTCCCCGGTGGTCGGGGAGGTCCCTGGGCCTTTTTCCCAGGTTTGGCCCCCGGGGCCCCTGGCTCCGGGGGTCCCCCGGCCTGCGGGGACCCTCCCGGCGGGTTCCCCGGTGGTCGGGGAGGTCCCTGGGCCTTTTTCCCAAATTTGGCCCCCGGGGCCCCTGGCTCCGGGGGTCCCCCGGCCTGCGGGGACCCTCCCGGCGGGTTCCCCGGTGGTCGGGGAGGTCCCTGGGCCTTTTTCCCAGATTTGGCCCCCGGGGCCCCTGGCTCCGGGGGTCCCCCGGCCGGCGGGGGGCCTCCCGGCGGGTTCCCCTGTGCTCGGGGTGGTCCCTGGGCCTGTTTCCCAGATTCGGCCCCCGGGGGGCGCTCACTGCCTGCGGTCCTGCCCGGCTTGTGCCCCTTGGTCTTTGAGTCTTTGGGGCATCACCCCTGCAAGGCATTTGGGTTGAATTGCCTAAGACTCCCCCCCGGCCAGCCCAACCGGAGAGAGAGAGGAATCGCTCGCCGCTCAGAGTCCTGCTCGGAGAATCCCAAAGCGGGTCTTATTGAGTTTGCCCCGTGCGCCAGTTAGGGGGGCCTGGTTCGGAACGCGGCCGGCCTTCTGGAACCCCGGGTCGGCCACGGCGGCCGAATCCAACCTCATCGGGCCTTCCGCCCTGGATCCCCCGGCCCGGGGGCAGCCAGACGCGGAAGTACAAACCGACAGCTTGGCCGGGAGTGAGAAAAACTGCTGCGAGTGCCTGGGAGAAGGTGCCTCTGCGCGGCTGGCTCCGTCGCGGACTCGGGGAGAAGCCTGCCGCTGCAGCTGCAACTCACCCTCACCCTAACCCTAACCCTAACCCTAAGTCCGACGTGCAAGTACAAACCGGCAGCTTGGCAGCGGGTGGAAAACGACAGCTTTTCCCTAACCCTAACCCTAACCCTCACCACTTCGGCCAGGGTTCCCTAACCCCGACCCTAACCCTAACCCTAACCCTAAACCCTAACCCTAACCCTAACCCTAACCCTAAACCCTAACCCTAACCCTAAACCCTAACCCTAACCCTAACCCTAACCCTAACCCTAACCCTCACCACTTCGGCCAGGGTTCCCTAACCCTAACCGCAACCCTGGATCCCCCGGGCCCGGGGGCTTCCGACGTGGAAGTACAAACCGGCAGCTTGGCAGCGGGTGGAAAACGACAGCTTTTCCCTAACCCTAACCCTAACCCTAACCCTAACCCTAACCCTAACCATGGATCCCCCGGCCCGGGGGCTTCCAACGTGGAAGTACAAACCGGCAGCTTGGCAGCGGGTGGAAAACGACAGCTTTTCCCTAACCCTAACCCTAACCCTAACCCTAACCCTAACCCTAACCCTAACCCTAACCCTAACCCTCACCACTTCGGCCAGGGCTGCCTAACCCTAACCCTAACCCTCACCACTTCGGCCAGGGCTGCCTAACCCCAACCCTAACCCTGGATCCCCCGGGCCCGGGGGCTTCCGACGTGGAAGTACAAACCGGCAGCTTGGCAGCGGGTGGAAAACGACAGCTTTTCCCTAACCCTAACCCTAACCCTAACCCTAACCCTAACCCTAACCATGGATCCCCCGGCCCGGGGGCTTCCAACGTGGAAGTACAAACCGGCAGCTTGGCAGCGGGTGGAAAACGACAGCTTTTCCCTAACCCTAACCCTAACCCTAACCCTAACCCTAACCCTAACCCTAACCCTCACCACTTCGGCCAGGGCTGCCTAACCCTAACCCTAACCCTCACCACTTCGGCCAGGGCTGCCTAACCCCAACCCTAACCCTGGATCCCCCGGCCCGGGGGCTTCCAACGTGGAAGTACAAACCGGCAGCTTGGCAG
>NW_027446065.1:32500-67500 GCF_038048845.1 Mixophyes fleayi | reverse complement strand
GATGGGGGAACATCATTCAGTTGGGCATAACTTTGCAGTGCAAGGCCATAGAGAAGTGAGGAAGGACTCCTTGGAAAGAGGAGGGTGGGGGCTTCAAGTTCTCTATTAGGCACCTGGGCCTTTGGGGCCCTTGGAAGGGCCAGACTCACTTTAATTTGTTGAAGGTTTTATGACAGCTATTGCAAGGTGCTAGCGCCCTTGGCTCAATGCAGTGCCCTTCCTGGGGACCCACAATTATGAGACTGGTACAGTTGAACAGGGGGGACTCTGAAGTGTATGCGGTTTAAATTTGGCATCACTGACCCATTTGTAAGCGGAGAAACACCCCTTCAAAATTATCAATCACAGGCGGCATAAAGCCCCAGGAGGCTGATACCTGGATACCCTATATTCATCATTTCATATCTCAGGCCCCCTTAGTCCCCTAGGCTATATAGAGGGGTCATAATTTAAAGGAGAGTCCCAGCTCTTTCAGGGTACCACTGGAATTGTAATAAACCCAGGAGAGCAAGAGATATCGACATTCATATCGTCCTATTACGTCTTAAGGCCTTACCGACAAAACTGCACATGCTAGAGGCATTTTCTTGCTCTTATGGGTCCAAGAGTATCCCAGACTCTGGCTTTGGCCTTAAACTTTAGCAGACAATCCCATCTTTCAGGGAACATTGAAAGCTAATCAATAGCCCCTCCAGAATCTGAGAAATCGAGGTTTCAGCCCCCCACCCCTGCTTCCAGAAAGGTAGGCCTGAAAAGGGTGGATGGGGGAACATCATTCAGTTGGGCATAACTCTGCAGTGCAAGGCCGTAGAGAAGTGAGGAAGGACTCCTTGGAAAGAGGAGGGTGGGGGCTTCAAGTTCTCTATTAGGCACCTGGGCCTTTGGGGCCCTTGGAAGGGCCAGACTCACTTTAATTTGTTGAAGGTTTTATGACAGCTATTGCAAGGTGCTAGCGCCCTTGGCTCAATGCAATGCCCTTCCTGGGGACCCACAATTATGAGACTGGTACAGTTGAACAGGGGGGACTCTGAAGTGTATGCGGTTTAAATTTGGCATCACTGACCCATTTGTAAGCGGAGAAACACCCCTTCAAAATTATCAATAACAGGCGGCATAAAGCCCCAGGAGGCTTATACCTGGATACCCTATATTCATCATTTCATATCTCAGGCCCCCTTAGTCCCCTAGGCTTTATAGAGGGGTCCTAATTTAAAGGAGAGTCCCAGCTCTTTCAGGGTACCACTGGAATTGTAATAGACCCAGGAGAGCAAGAGATATCGACATTCATATCGTCCTATTACGTCTTAAGGCCTTACCGACAAAACTGCACATGCTAGAGGCATTTTATTGCTGTTATGGGTCCAAAGAGTATCCCAGACTCTGGCTTTGGCCTTAAACTTTAGCAGACAATCTCAGCTTTCAGGGGACATTGAAAGCTAATCAATAGCCCCTCCAGAATCGGAGAAATCAAGGTTTCAGCCCCCCACCCCTGCTTCCAGAAAGGTAGGCCTGAAAAGGGTGGATGGGGGAACATCATTCAGTTGGGCATAACTTTGCAGTGCAAGGCCGTAGAGAAGTGAGGAAGGACTCCTTGGAAAGAGGAGGGTGGGGGCTTCAAGTTCTCTATTAGGCACCTGGGCCTTTGGGGCCCTTGGAAGGGCCAGACTCACTTTAATTTGTTGAAGGTTTTATGACAGCTATTGCAAGGTGCTAGCGCCCTTGGCTCAATGCAATGCCCTTCCTGGGGACCCACAATTATGAGACTGGTACAGTTGAACAGGGGGGACACTGAAGTGTATGCGGTTTAAATTTGGCATCACTGACCCATTTGTAAGCGGAGAAACACCCCTTCAAAATTATCAATCACAGGCGGCATAAAGCCCCAGGAGGCTTATACCTGGAAACCCTATATTTATCATCTCATATCTCAGGCCCCCTTAGTCCCCTAGGCTATATAGAGGGGTCATAATTTAAAGGAGAGTCCCAGCTCTTTCAGGGTACCACTGGAATTGTAATAAACCCAGGAGAGCAAGAGATATCGACATTCATATTGTCCTATTACGTCTTAAGGCCTTACCGACAAAACTGCACATGCTAGAGGCATTTTCTTGCTCTTATGGGTCCAAGAGTATCCCAGACTCTGGCTTTGGCCTTAAACTTTAGCAGACAATCCCATCTTTCAGGGAACATTGAAAGCTAATCAATAGCCCCTCCAGAATCGGAGAAATCGAGGTTGCAGCCCCCCACCCCTGCTTCCAGAAAGGTAGGCCTGAAAAGGGTGGATGGGGGAACATCATTCAGTTGGGCATAACTCTGCAGTGCAAGGCCGTAGAGAAGTGAGGAAGGACTCCTTGGAAAGAGGAGGGTGGGGGCTTCAAGTTCTCTATTAGGCACCTGGGCCTTTGGGGCCCTTGGAAGGGCCAGACTCACTTTAATTTGTTGAAGGTTTTATGACAGCTATTGCAAGGTGCTAGCGCCCTTGGCTCAATGCAATGCCCTTCCTGGGGACCCACAATTATGAGACTGGTACAGTTGAACAGGGGGGACTCTGAAGTGTATGCGGTTTAAATTTGGCATCACTGACCCATGTGTAAGCGGAGAAACACCCCTTCAAAATTATCAATCACAGGCGGCATAAAGCCCCAGGAGGCTGATACCTGGATACCCTATATTCATCATTTCATATCTCAGGCCCCCTTAGTCCCCTAGGCTATATAGAGGGGTCATAATTTAAAGGAGAGTCTCAGCTCTTTCAGGGTACCACTGGAATTGTAATAGACCCAGGAGAGCAAGAGATATCGACATTCATATCGTCCTATTACGTCTTAAGGCCTTACCGACAAAACTGCACATGCTAGAGGCATTTTCTTGCTCTTATGGGTCCAAGAGTATCCCAGACTCTGGCTTTGGCCTTAAACTTTAGCAGACAATCCCATCTTTCAGGGAACATTGAAAGCTAATCAATAGCCCCTCCAGAATCTGAGAAATCGAGGTTTCAGCCCCCCACCCCTGCTTCCAGAAAGGTAGGCCTGAAAAGGGTGGATGGGGGAACATCATTCAGTTGGGCATAACTCTGCAGTGCAAGGCCGTAGAGAAGTGAGGAAGGACTCCTTGGAAAGAGGAGGGTGGGGGCTTCAAGTTCTCTATTAGGCACCTGGGCCTTTGGGGCCCTTGGAAGGGCCAGACTCACTTTAATTTGTTGAAGGTTTTATGACAGCTATTGCAAGGTGCTAGCGCCCTTGGCTCAATGCAATGCCCTTCCTGGGGACCCACAATTATGAGACTGGTACAGTTGAACAGGGGGGACTCTGAAGTGTATGCGGTTTAAATTTGGCATCACTGACCCATTTGTAAGCGGAGAAACACCCCTTCAAAATTATCAATAACAGGCGGCATAAAGCCCCAGGAGGCTTATACCTGGATACCCTATATTCATCATTTCATATCTCAGGCCCCCTTAGTCCCCTAGGCTTTATAGAGGGGTCCTAATTTAAAGGAGAGTCCCAGCTCTTTCAGGGTACCACTGGAATTGTAATAGACCCAGGAGAGCAAGAGATATCGACATTCATATCGTCCTATTACGTCTTAAGGCCTTACCGACAAAACTGCACATGCTAGAGGCATTTTATTGCTGTTATGGGTCCAAAGAGTATCCCAGACTCTGGCTTTGGCCTTAAACTTTAGCAGACAATCTCAGCTTTCAGGGGACATTGAAAGCTAATCAATAGCCCCTCCAGAATCGGAGAAATCAAGGTTTCAGCCCCCCACCCCTGCTTCCAGAAAGGTAGGCCTGAAAAGGGTGGATGGGGGAACATCATTCAGTTGGGCATAACTCTGCAGTGCAAGGCCGTAGAGAAGTGAGGAAGGACTCCTTGGAAAGAGGAGGGTGGGGGCTTCAAGTTCTCTATTAGGCACCTGGGCCTTTGGGGCCCTTGGAAGGGCCAGACTCACTTTAATTTGTTGAAGGTTTTATGACAGCTATTGCAAGGTGCTAGCGCCCTTGGCTCAATGCAATGCCCTTCCTGGGGACCCACAATTATGAGACTGGTACAGTTGAACAGGGGGGACTCTGAAGTGTATGCGGTTTAAATTTGGCATCACTGACCCATTTGTAAGCGGAGAAACACCCCTTCAAAATTATCAATAACAGGCGGCATAAAGCCCCAGGAGGCTTATACCTGGATACCCTATATTCATCATTTCATATCTCAGGCCCCCTTAGTCCCCTAGGCTTTATAGAGGGGTCCTAATTTAAAGGAGAGTCCCAGCTCTTTCAGGGTACCACTGGAATTGTAATAAACCCAGGAGAGCAAGAGATATCGACATTCATATTGTCCTATTACGTCTTAAGGCCTTACCGACAAAACTGCACATGCTAGAGGCATTTTCTTGCTCTTATGGGTCCAAGAGTATCCCAGACTCTGGCTTTGGCCTTAAACTTTAGCAGACAATCCCATCTTTCAGGGAACATTGAAAGCTAATCAATAGCCCCTCCAGAATCGGAGAAATCGAGGTTGCAGCCCCCCACCCCTGCTTCCAGAAAGGTAGGCCTGAAAAGGGTGGATGGGGGAACATCATTCAGTTGGGCATAACTCTGCAGTGCAAGGCCGTAGAGAAGTGAGGAAGGACTCCTTGGAAAGAGGAGGGTGGGGGCTTCAAGTTCTCTATTAGGCACCTGGGCCTTTGGGGCCCTTGGAAGGGCCAGACTCACTTTAATTTGTTGAAGGTTTTATGACAGCTATTGCAAGGTGCTAGCGCCCTTGGCTCAATGCAATGCCCTTCCTGGGGACCCACAATTATGAGACTGGTACAGTTGAACAGGGGGGACTCTGAAGTGTATGCGGTTTAAATTTGGCATCACTGACCCATGTGTAAGCGGAGAAACACCCCTTCAAAATTATCAATCACAGGCGGCATAAAGCCCCAGGAGGCTGATACCTGGATACCCTATATTCATCATTTCATATCTCAGGCCCCCTTAGTCCCCTAGGCTATATAGAGGGGTCATAATTTAAAGGAGAGTCTCAGCTCTTTCAGGGTACCACTGGAATTGTAATAGACCCAGGAGAGCAAGAGATATCGACATTCATATCGTCCTATTACGTCTTAAGGCCTTACCGACAAAACTGCACATGCTAGAGGCATTTTATTGCTGTTATGGGTCCAAAGAGTATCCCAGACTCTGGCTTTGGCCTTAAACTTTAGCAGACAATCTCAGCTTTCAGGGGACATTGAAAGCTAATCAATAGCCCCTCCAGAATCGGAGAAATCAAGGTTTCAGCCCCCCACCCCTGCTTCCAGAAAGGTAGGCCTGAAAAGGGTGGATGGGGGAACATCATTCAGTTGGGCATAACTTTGCAGTGCAAGGCCGTAGAGAAGTGAGGAAGGACTCCTTGGAAAGAGGAGGGTGGGGGCTTCAAGTTCTCTATTAGGCACCTGGGCCTTTGGGGCCCTTGGAAGGGCCAGACTCACTTTAATTTGTTGAAGGTTTTATGACAGCTATTGCAAGGTGCTAGCGCCCTTGGCTCAATGCAGTGCCCTTCCTGGGGACCCACAATTATGAGACTGGTACAGTTGAACAGGGGGGACTCTGAAGTGTATGCGGTTTAAATTTGGCATCACTGACCCATTTGTAAGCGGAGAAACACCCCTTCAAAATTATCAATCACAGGCGGCATAAAGCCCCAGGAGGCTGATACCTGGATACCCTATATTCATCATTTCATATCTCAGGCCCCCTTAGTCCCCTAGGCTATATAGAGGGGTCATAATTTAAAGGAGAGTCCCAGCTCTTTCAGGGTACCACTGGAATTGTAATAAACCCAGGAGAGCAAGAGATATCGACATTCATATCGTCCTATTACGTCTTAAGGCCTTACCGACAAAACTGCACATGCTAGAGGCATTTTCTTGCTCTTATGGGTCCAAGAGTATCCCAGACTCTGGCTTTGGCCTTAAACTTTAGCAGACAATCCCATCTTTCAGGGAACATTGAAAGCTAATCAATAGCCCCTCCAGAATCTGAGAAATCGAGGTTTCAGCCCCCCACCCCTGCTTCCAGAAAGGTAGGCCTGAAAAGGGTGGATGGGGGAACATCATTCAGTTGGGCATAACTCTGCAGTGCAAGGCCGTAGAGAAGTGAGGAAGGACTCCTTGGAAAGAGGAGGGTGGGGGCTTCAAGTTCTCTATTAGGCACCTGGGCCTTTGGGGCCCTTGGAAGGGCCAGACTCACTTTAATTTGTTGAAGGTTTTATGACAGCTATTGCAAGGTGCTAGCGCCCTTGGCTCAATGCAATGCCCTTCCTGGGGACCCACAATTATGAGACTGGTACAGTTGAACAGGGGGGACTCTGAAGTGTATGCGGTTTAAATTTGGCATCACTGACCCATTTGTAAGCGGAGAAACACCCCTTCAAAATTATCAATAACAGGCGGCATAAAGCCCCAGGAGGCTTATACCTGGATACCCTATATTCATCATTTCATATCTCAGGCCCCCTTAGTCCCCTAGGCTTTATAGAGGGGTCCTAATTTAAAGGAGAGTCCCAGCTCTTTCAGGGTACCACTGGAATTGTAATAGACCCAGGAGAGCAAGAGATATCGACATTCATATCGTCCTATTACGTCTTAAGGCCTTACCGACAAAACTGCACATGCTAGAGGCATTTTATTGCTGTTATGGGTCCAAAGAGTATCCCAGACTCTGGCTTTGGCCTTAAACTTTAGCAGACAATCTCAGCTTTCAGGGGACATTGAAAGCTAATCAATAGCCCCTCCAGAATCGGAGAAATCAAGGTTTCAGCCCCCCACCCCTGCTTCCAGAAAGGTAGGCCTGAAAAGGGTGGATGGGGGAACATCATTCAGTTGGGCATAACTTTGCAGTGCAAGGCCGTAGAGAAGTGAGGAAGGACTCCTTGGAAAGAGGAGGGTGGGGGCTTCAAGTTCTCTATTAGGCACCTGGGCCTTTGGGGCCCTTGGAAGGGCCAGACTCACTTTAATTTGTTGAAGGTTTTATGACAGCTATTGCAAGGTGCTAGCGCCCTTGGCTCAATGCAATGCCCTTCCTGGGGACCCACAATTATGAGACTGGTACAGTTGAACAGGGGGGACACTGAAGTGTATGCGGTTTAAATTTGGCATCACTGACCCATTTGTAAGCGGAGAAACACCCCTTCAAAATTATCAATAACAGGCGGCATAAAGCCCCAGGAGGCTTATACCTGGATACCCTATATTCATCATTTCATATCTCAGGCCCCCTTAGTCCCCTAGGCTTTATAGAGGGGTCCTAATTTAAAGGAGAGTCCCAGCTCTTTCAGGGTACCACTGGAATTGTAATAGACCCAGGAGAGCAAGAGATATCGACATTCATATCGTCCTATTACGTCTTAAGGCCTTACCGACAAAACTGCACATGCTAGAGGCATTTTATTGCTGTTATGGGTCCAAAGAGTATCCCAGACTCTGGCTTTGGCCTTAAACTTTAGCAGACAATCTCAGCTTTCAGGGGACATTGAAAGCTAATCAATAGCCCCTCCAGAATCGGAGAAATCAAGGTTTCAGCCCCCCACCCCTGCTTCCAGAAAGGTAGGCCTGAAAAGGGTGGATGGGGGAACATCATTCAGTTGGGCATAACTTTGCAGTGCAAGGCCGTAGAGAAGTGAGGAAGGACTCCTTGGAAAGAGGAGGGTGGGAGCTTCAAGTTCTCTATTAGGCACCTGGGCCTTTGGGGCCCTTGGAAGGGCCAGACTCACTTTAATTTGTTGAAGGTTTTATGACAGCTATTGCAAGGTGCTAGCGCCCTTGGCTCAATGCAATGCCCTTCCTGGGGACCCACAATTATGAGACTGGTACAGTTGAACAGGGGGGACTCTGAAGTGTATGCGGTTAAAATTTGGCATCACTGACCCATTTGTAAGCGGAGAAACACCCCTTCAAAATTATCAATAACAGGCGGCATAAAGCCCCAGGAGGCTTATACCTGGATACCCTATATTCATCATTTCATATCTCAGGCCCCCTTAGTCCCCTAGGCTTTATAGAGGGGTCCTAATTTAAAGGAGAGTCCCAGCTCTTTCAGGGTACCACTGGAATTGTAATAGACCCAGGAGAGCAAGAGATATCGACATTCATATCGTCCTATTACGTCTTAAGGCCTTACCGACAAAACTGCACATGCTAGAGGCATTTTATTGCTGTTATGGGTCCAAAGAGTATCCCAGACTCTGGCTTTGGCCTTAAACTTTAGCAGACAATCTCAGCTTTCAGGGGACATTGAAAGCTAATCAATAGCCCCTCCAGAATCGGAGAAATCAAGGTTTCAGCCCCCCACCCCTGCTTCCAGAAAGGTAGGCCTGAAAAGGGTGGATGGGGGAACATCATTCAGTTGGGCATAACTTTGCAGTGCAAGGCCGTAGAGAAGTGAGGAAGGACTCCTTGGAAAGAGGAGGGTGGGGGCTTCAAGTTCTCTATTAGGCACCTGGGCCTTTGGGGCCCTTGGAAGGGCCAGACTCACTTTAATTTGTTGAAGGTTTTATGACAGCTATTGCAAGGTGCTAGCGCCCTTGGCTCAATGCAATGCCCTTCCTGGGGACCCACAATTATGAGACTGGTACAGTTGAACAGGGGGGACTCTGAAGTGTATGCGGTTAAAATTTGGCATCACTGACCCATTTGTAAGCGGAAAAACACCCCTTCAAAATTATCAATCACAGGCGGCATAAAGCCCCAGGAGGCTTATACCTGGATACCCTATATTCATCATCTCATATCTCAGGCCCCCTTAGTCCCCTAGGCTATATAGAGGGGTCATAATTTAAAGGAGAGTCGCAGCTCTTTCAGGGTACCACTGGAATTGTAATAGATCCAGGAGAGCAAGAGATATCGACATTCATATCGTCCTATTCCGTCTTAAGGCCTTACCGACAAAACTGCACATGCTAGAGGCATTTTCTTGCTGTTATGGGTCCAAGAGTATCCCAGACTCTGGCTTTGGCCTTAAACTTTAGCAGACAATCTCAGCTTTCAGGGGACATTGAAAGCTAATCAATAGCCCCTCCAGAATCGGAGAAATCGAGGTTTCAGCCCCCACCCCTGCTTCCAGAAAGGTAGGCCTGAAAAGGGTGGATGGGGGAACATCATTCAGTTGGGCATAACTTTGCAGTGCAAGACCGTAGAGAAGTGAGGAAGGACTCCTTGGAAAGAGGAAGGTGGGGGCTTCAAGTTCTCTATTAGGCACCTGGCCCTTTGGGGCCCTTGGAAGGGCCAGACTCACTTTAGGTTGTTGAAGGTTTTATGAGAGCTATTGCAAGGTACTAGCGCCCTTGGCTCAATGCAGTGCCCTTCCTGGGGACCCACAATTATGAGACTGGTACAGTTGAACAGGGGGGACTCTGAAGTGTATGCGGTTAAAATTTGGCATCACTGACCCATTTGTAAGCGGAAAAACACCCCTTCAAAATTATCAATCACAGGCGGCATAAAGCCCCAGGAGGCTTATACCTGGAAACCCTATATTTATCATCTCATATCTCAGGCCCCCTTAGTCCCCTAGGCTATATAGAGGGGTCATAATTTAAAGGAGAGTCCCAGCTCTTTCAGGGTACCACTGGAATTGTAATAAACCCAGGAGAGCAAGAGATATCGACATTCATATCGTCCTATTACGTCTTAAGGCCTTACCGACAAAACTGCACATGCTAGAGGCATTTTATTGCTGTTATGGGTCCAAGAGTATCCCAGACTCTGGCTTTGGCCTTAAACTTTAGCAGACAATCCCATCTTTCAGGGAACATTGAAAGCTAATCAATAGCCCCTCCAGAATCGGAGAAATCGAGGTTGCAGCCCCCCACCCCTGCTTCCAGAAAGGTAGGCCTGAAAAGGGTGGATGGGGGAACATCATTCAGTTGGGCATAACTCTGCAGTGCAAGGACGTAGAGAAGTGAGGAAGGACTCCTTGGAAAGAGGAGGGTGGGGGCTTCAAGTTCTCTATTAGGCACCTGGGCCTTTGGGGCCCTTGGAAGGGCCAGACTCACTTTAGGTTGTTGAAGGTTTTATGAGAGCTATTGCAAGGTACTAGCGCCCTTGGCTCAATGCAGTGCCCTTCCTGGGGACCCACAATTATGAGACTGGTACAGTTGAACAGGGGGGACTCTGAAGTGTATGCGGTTAAAATTTGGCATCACTGACCCATTTGTAAGCGGAAAAACACCCCTTCAAAATTATCAATCACAGGCGGCATAAAGCCCCAGGAGGCTTATACCTGGAAACCCTATATTTATCATCTCATATCTCAGGCCCCCTTAGTCCCCGAGGCTATATAGAGGGGTCATAATTTAAAGGAGAGTCCCAGCTCTTTCAGGGTACCACTGGAATTGTAATAAACCCAGGAGAGCAAGAGATATCGACATTCATATCGTCCTATTACGTCTTAAGGCCTTACCGACAAAACTGCACATGCTAGAGGCATTTTATTGCTGTTATGGGTCCAAGAGTATCCCAGACTCTGGCTTTGGCCTTAAACTTTAGCAGACAATCCCATCTTTCAGGGAACATTGAAAGCTAATCAATAGCCCCTCCAGAATCGGAGAAATCGAGGTTGCAGCCCCCCACCCCTGCTTCCAGAAAGGTAGGCCTGAAAAGGGTGGATGGGGGAACATCATTCAGTTGGGCATAACTCTGCAGTGCAAGGACGTAGAGAAGTGAGGAAGGACTCCTTGGAAAGAGGAGGGTGGGGGCTTCAAGTTCTCTATTAGGCACCTGGGCCTTTGGGGCCCTTGGAAGGGCCAGACTCACTTTAATTTGTTGAAGGTTTTATGACAGCTATTGCAAGGTGCTAGCGCCCTTGGCTCAATGCAATGCCCTTCCTGGGGACCCACAATTATGAGACTGGTACAGTTGAACAGGGGGGACTCTGAAGTGTATGCGGTTTAAATTTGGCATCACTGACCCATTTGTAAGCGGAGAAACACCCCTTCAAAATTATCAATAACAGGCGGCATAAAGCCCCAGGAGGCTTATACCTGGATACCCTATATTCATCATTTCATATCTCAGGCCCCCTTAGTCCCCTAGGCTTTATAGAGGGGTCCTAATTTAAAGGAGAGTCCCAGCTCTTTCAGGGTACCACTGGAATTGTAATAGACCCAGGAGAGCAAGAGATATCGACATTCATATCGTCCTATTACGTCTTAAGGCCTTACCGACAAAACTGCACATGCTAGAGGCATTTTATTGCTGTTATGGGTCCAAAGAGTATCCCAGACTCTGGCTTTGGCCTTAAACTTTAGCAGACAATCTCAGCTTTCAGGGGACATTGAAAGCTAATCAATAGCCCCTCCAGAATCGGAGAAATCAAGGTTTCAGCCCCCCACCCCTGCTTCCAGAAAGGTAGGCCTGAAAAGGGTGGATGGGGGAACATCATTCAGTTGGGCATAACTTTGCAGTGCAAGGCCGTAGAGAAGTGAGGAAGGACTCCTTGGAAAGAGGAGGGTGGGGGCTTCAAGTTCTCTATTAGGCACCTGGGCCTTTGGGGCCCTTGGAAGGGCCAGACTCACTTTAATTTGTTGAAGGTTTTATGACAGCTATTGCAAGGTGCTAGCGCCCTTGGCTCAATGCAATGCCCTTCCTGGGGACCCACAATTATGAGACTGGTACAGTTGAACAGGGGGGACTCTGAAGTGTATGCGGTTAAAATTTGGCATCACTGACCCATTTGTAAGCGGAAAAACACCCCTTCAAAATTAACAATCACAGGCGGCATAAAGCCCCAGGAGGCTTATACCTGGATACCCTATATTCATCATCTCATATCTCAGGCCCCCTTAGTCCTCAAGGCTTTATAGAGGGGTCACAATTTAAAGGAGAGTCTCAGCTCTTTCAGGGTACCACTGGAATTGTAATAGACCCAGGAGAGCAAGAGATATCGACATTCATATCGTCCTATTCCGTCTTAAGGCCTTACCGACAAAACTGCACATGCTAGAGGCATTTTCTTGCTGTTATGGGTCCAAGAGTATCCCAGACTCTGGCTTTGGCCTTAAACTTTAGCAGACAATCTCAGCTTTCAGGGGACATTGAAAGCTAATCAATAGCCCCTCCAGAATCGGAGAAATCGAGGTTTCAGCCCCCACCCCTGCTTCCAGAAAGGTAGGCCTGAAAAGGGTGGATGGGGGAACATCATTCAGTTGGGCATAACTTTGCAGTGCAAGACCGTAGAGAAGTGAGGAAGGACTCCTTGGAAAGAGGAGGGTGGGGGCTTCAAGTTCTCTATTAGGCACCTGGCCCTTTGGGGCCCTTGGAAGGGCCAGACTCACTTTAGGTTGTTGAAGGTTTTATGAGAGCTATTGCAAGGTACTAGCGCCCTTGGCTCAATGCAGTGCCCTTCCTGGGGACCCACAATTATGAGACTGGTACAGTTGAACAGGGGGGACTCTGAAGTGTATGCGGTTAAAATTTGGCATCACTGACCCATTTGTAAGCGGAAAAACACCCCTTCAAAATTATCAATCACAGGCGGCATAAAGCACCAGGAGGCTTATACCTGGATACCCTATATTCATCATCTCATATCTCAGGCCCCCTTAGTCCCCTAGGCTATATAGAGGGGTCATAATTTAAAGGAGAGTCCCAGCTCTTTCAGGGTACCACTGGAATTGTAATAGATCCAGGAGAGCAAGAGATATCGACATTCATATCGTCCTATTACGTCTTAAGGCCTTACCAACAAAACTGCACATGCTAGAGGCATTTTCTTGCTCTTGTGGGTCCAAGAGTATCCCAGACTCTGGCTTTGGCCTTAAACTTTAGCAGACAATCTCAGCTTTCAGGGAACATTGAAAACTAATCAATAGCCCCTCCAGAATCGGAGAAATCGAGGTTTCAGCCCCCCCACCCCTGCTTCCAGAAAGGTAGGCCTGAAAAGGGTGGATGGGGAAACATCATTCAGTTGGGCATAACTCTGCAGTGCAAGGCCGTAGAGAAGCGAGGAAGGACTCCTTGGAAAGAGGAGGGTGGGGGCTTCAAGTTCTCTATTAGGCACCTGGGCCTTTGGGGCCCTTGGAAGGGCCAGACTCACTTTAAGTTGTTGAAGGTTTTATGAGAGCTATTGCAAGGTGCTAGCGCCCTTGGCTCAATGCAGTGCCCTTCCTGGGGACCCACAATTATGAGACTGGTACAGTTGAACAGGGGGGACTCTGAAGTGTATGCGGTTAAAATTTGGCATCACTGACCCATTTGTAAGCGGAAAAACACCCCTTCAAAATTATCAATCACAGGCGGCATAAAGCCCCAGGAGGCTTATACCTGGATACCCTATATTCATCATCTCATATCTCAGGCCCCCTTAGTCCTCCAGGCTTTATAGAGGGGTCACAATTTAAAGGAGAGTCTCAGCTCTTTCAGGGTACCACTGGAATTGTAATAGACCCAGGAGAGCAAGAGATATCGACATTCATATCGTCCTATTCCGTCTTAAGGCCTTACCGACAAAACTGCACATGCTAGAGGCATTTTCTTGCTGTTATGGGTCCAAGAGTATCCCAGACTCTGGCTTTGGCCTTAAACTTTAGCAGACAATTTCAGCTTTCAGGGGACATTGAAAGCTAATCAATAGCCCCTCCAGAATCGGAGAAATCGAGGTTTCAGCCCCCACCCCTGCTTCCAGAAAGGTAGGCCTGAAAAGGGTGGATGGGGGAACATCATTCAGTTGGGCATAACTTTGCAGTGCAAGACCGTAGAGAAGTGAGGAAGGACTCCTTGGAAAGAGGAGGGTGGGGGCTTCAAGTTCTCTATTAGGCACCTGGCCCTTTGGGGCCCTTGGAAGGGCCAGACCCACTTTAGGTTGTTGAAGGTTTTATGAGAGCTATTGCAAGGTACTAGCGCCCTTGGCTCAATGCAGTGCCCTTCCTGGGGACCCACAATTATGAGACTGGTACAGTTGAACAGGGGGGACTCTGAAGTGTATGCGGTTAAAATTTGGCATCACTGACCCATTTGTAAGCGGAAAAACACCCCTTCAAAATTATCAATCACAGGCGGCATAAAGCCCCAGGAGGCTTATACCTGGATACCCTATATTCATCATCTCATATCTCAGGCCCCCTTAGTCCCCTAGGCTATATAGAGGGGTCATAATTTAAAGGAGAGTCGCAGCTCTTTCAGGGTACCACTAGAATTGTAATAGATCCAGGAGAGCAAGAGATATCGACATTCATATCGTCCTATTCCGTCTTAAGGCCTTACCGACAAAACTGCACATGCTAGAGGCATTTTCTTGCTGTTATGGGTCCAAGAGTATCCCAGACTCTGGCTTTGGCCTTAAACTTTAGCAGACAATCTCAGCTTTCAGGGGACATTGAAAGCTAATCAATAGCCCCTCCAGAATCGGAGAAATCGAGGTTTCAGCCCCCACCCCTGCTTCCAGAAAGGTAGGCCTGAAAAGGGTGGATGGGGGAACATCATTCAGTTGGGCATAACTCTGCAGTGCAAGGACGTAGAGAAGTGAGGAAGGACTCCTTGGAAAGAGGAGGGTGGGGGCTTCAAGTTCTCTATTAGGCACCTGGGCCTTTGGGGCCCTTGGAAGGGCCAGACTCACTTTAATTTGTTGAAGGTTTTATGACAGCTATTGCAAGGTGCTAGCGCCCTTGGCTCAATGCAATGCCCTTCCTGGGGACCCACAATTATGAGACTGGTACAGTTGAACAGGGGGGACTCTGAAGTGTATGCGGTTTAAATTTGGCATCACTGACCCATTTGTAAGCGGAGAAACACCCCTTCAAAATTATCAATAACAGGCGGCATAAAGCCCCAGGAGGCTTATACCTGGATACCCTATATTCATCATTTCATATCTCAGGCCCCCTTAGTCCCCTAGGCTTTATAGAGGGGTCCTAATTTAAAGGAGAGTCCCAGCTCTTTCAGGGTACCACTGGAATTGTAATAGACCCAGGAGAGCAAGAGATATCGACATTCATATCGTCCTATTACGTCTTAAGGCCTTACCGACAAAACTGCACATGCTAGAGGCATTTTATTGCTGTTATGGGTCCAAAGAGTATCCCAGACTCTGGCTTTGGCCTTAAACTTTAGCAGACAATCTCAGCTTTCAGGGGACATTGAAAGCTAATCAATAGCCCCTCCAGAATCGGAGAAATCGAGGTTTCAGCCCCCCACCCCTGCTTCCAGAAAGGTAGGCCTGAAAAGGGTGGATGGGGGAACATCATTCAGTTGGGCATAACTTTGCAGTGCAAGGCCGTAGAGAAGTGAGGAAGGACTCCTTGGAAAGAGGAGGGTGGGGGCTTCAAGTTCTCTATTAGGCACCTGGGCCTTTGGGGCCCTTGGAAGGGCCAGACTCACTTTAATTTGTTGAAGGTTTTATGACAGCTATTGCAAGGTGCTAGCGCCCTTGGCTCAATGCAATGCCCTTCCTGGGGACCCACAATTATGAGACTGGTACAGTTGAACAGGGGGGACACTGAAGTGTATGCGGTTTAAATTTGGCATCACTGACCCATTTGTAAGCGGAGAAACACCCCTTCAAAATTATCAATCACAGGCGGCATAAAGCCCCAGGAGGCTTATACCTGGAAACCCTATATTTATCATCTCATATCTCAGGCCCCCTTAGTCCCCTAGGCTATATAGAGGGGTCATAATTTAAAGGAGAGTCCCAGCTCTTTCAGGGTACCACTGGAATTGTAATAAACCCAGGAGAGCAAGAGATATCGACATTCATATTGTCCTATTACGTCTTAAGGCCTTACCGACAAAACTGCACATGCTAGAGGCATTTTCTTGCTCTTATGGGTCCAAGAGTATCCCAGACTCTGGCTTTGGCCTTAAACTTTAGCAGACAATCCCATCTTTCAGGGAACATTGAAAGCTAATCAATAGCCCCTCCAGAATCGGAGAAATCGAGGTTGCAGCCCCCCACCCCTGCTTCCAGAAAGGTAGGCCTGAAAAGGGTGGATGGGGGAACATCATTCAGTTGGGCATAACTCTGCAGTGCAAGGCCGTAGAGAAGTGAGGAAGGACTCCTTGGAAAGAGGAGGGTGGGGGCTTCAAGTTCTCTATTAGGCACCTGGGCCTTTGGGGCCCTTGGAAGGGCCAGACTCACTTTAATTTGTTGAAGGTTTTATGACAGCTATTGCAAGGTGCTAGCGCCCTTGGCTCAATGCAATGCCCTTCCTGGGGACCCACAATTATGAGACTGGTACAGTTGAACAGGGGGGACTCTGAAGTGTATGCGGTTTAAATTTGGCATCACTGACCCATGTGTAAGCGGAGAAACACCCCTTCAAAATTATCAATCACAGGCGGCATAAAGCCCCAGGAGGCTGATACCTGGATACCCTATATTCATCATTTCATATCTCAGGCCCCCTTAGTCCCCTAGGCTATATAGAGGGGTCATAATTTAAAGGAGAGTCTCAGCTCTTTCAGGGTACCACTGGAATTGTAATAGACCCAGGAGAGCAAGAGATATCGACATTCATATCGTCCTATTACGTCTTAAGGCCTTACCGACAAAACTGCACATGCTAGAGGCATTTTATTGCTGTTATGGGTCCAAAGAGTATCCCAGACTCTGGCTTTGGCCTTAAACTTTAGCAGACAATCTCAGCTTTCAGGGGACATTGAAAGCTAATCAATAGCCCCTCCAGAATCGGAGAAATCAAGGTTTCAGCCCCCCACCCCTGCTTCCAGAAAGGTAGGCCTGAAAAGGGTGGATGGGGGAACATCATTCAGTTGGGCATAACTTTGCAGTGCAAGGCCGTAGAGAAGTGAGGAAGGACTCCTTGGAAAGAGGAGGGTGGGGGCTTCAAGTTCTCTATTAGGCACCTGGGCCTTTGGGGCCCTTGGAAGGGCCAGACTCACTTTAATTTGTTGAAGGTTTTATGACAGCTATTGCAAGGTGCTAGCGCCCTTGGCTCAATGCAGTGCCCTTCCTGGGGACCCACAATTATGAGACTGGTACAGTTGAACAGGGGGGACTCTGAAGTGTATGCGGTTTAAATTTGGCATCACTGACCCATTTGTAAGCGGAGAAACACCCCTTCAAAATTATCAATCACAGGCGGCATAAAGCCCCAGGAGGCTGATACCTGGATACCCTATATTCATCATTTCATATCTCAGGCCCCCTTAGTCCCCTAGGCTATATAGAGGGGTCATAATTTAAAGGAGAGTCCCAGCTCTTTCAGGGTACCACTGGAATTGTAATAAACCCAGGAGAGCAAGAGATATCGACATTCATATCGTCCTATTACGTCTTAAGGCCTTACCGACAAAACTGCACATGCTAGAGGCATTTTCTTGCTCTTATGGGTCCAAGAGTATCCCAGACTCTGGCTTTGGCCTTAAACTTTAGCAGACAATCCCATCTTTCAGGGAACATTGAAAGCTAATCAATAGCCCCTCCAGAATCTGAGAAATCGAGGTTTCAGCCCCCCACCCCTGCTTCCAGAAAGGTAGGCCTGAAAAGGGTGGATGGGGGAACATCATTCAGTTGGGCATAACTCTGCAGTGCAAGGCCGTAGAGAAGTGAGGAAGGACTCCTTGGAAAGAGGAGGGTGGGGGCTTCAAGTTCTCTATTAGGCACCTGGGCCTTTGGGGCCCTTGGAAGGGCCAGACTCACTTTAATTTGTTGAAGGTTTTATGACAGCTATTGCAAGGTGCTAGCGCCCTTGGCTCAATGCAATGCCCTTCCTGGGGACCCACAATTATGAGACTGGTACAGTTGAACAGGGGGGACTCTGAAGTGTATGCGGTTTAAATTTGGCATCACTGACCCATTTGTAAGCGGAGAAACACCCCTTCAAAATTATCAATAACAGGCGGCATAAAGCCCCAGGAGGCTTATACCTGGATACCCTATATTCATCATTTCATATCTCAGGCCCCCTTAGTCCCCTAGGCTTTATAGAGGGGTCCTAATTTAAAGGAGAGTCCCAGCTCTTTCAGGGTACCACTGGAATTGTAATAGACCCAGGAGAGCAAGAGATATCGACATTCATATCGTCCTATTACGTCTTAAGGCCTTACCGACAAAACTGCACATGCTAGAGGCATTTTATTGCTGTTATGGGTCCAAAGAGTATCCCAGACTCTGGCTTTGGCCTTAAACTTTAGCAGACAATCCCATCTTTCAGGGAACATTGAAAGCTAATCAATAGCCCCTCCAGAATCTGAGAAATCGAGGTTTCAGCCCCCCACCCCTGCTTCCAGAAAGGTAGGCCTGAAAAGGGTGGATGGGGGAACATCATTCAGTTGGGCATAACTCTGCAGTGCAAGGCCGTAGAGAAGTGAGGAAGGACTCCTTGGAAAGAGGAGGGTGGGGGCTTCAAGTTCTCTATTAGGCACCTGGGCCTTTGGGGCCCTTGGAAGGGCCAGACTCACTTTAATTTGTTGAAGGTTTTATGACAGCTATTGCAAGGTGCTAGCGCCCTTGGCTCAATGCAATGCCCTTCCTGGGGACCCACAATTATGAGACTGGTACAGTTGAACAGGGGGGACTCTGAAGTGTATGCGGTTTAAATTTGGCATCACTGACCCATTTGTAAGCGGAGAAACACCCCTTCAAAATTATCAATAACAGGCGGCATAAAGCCCCAGGAGGCTTATACCTGGATACCCTATATTCATCATTTCATATCTCAGGCCCCCTTAGTCCCCTAGGCTTTATAGAGGGGTCCTAATTTAAAGGAGAGTCCCAGCTCTTTCAGGGTACCACTGGAATTGTAATAGACCCAGGAGAGCAAGAGATATCGACATTCATATCGTCCTATTACGTCTTAAGGCCTTACCGACAAAACTGCACATGCTAGAGGCATTTTATTGCTGTTATGGGTCCAAAGAGTATCCCAGACTCTGGCTTTGGCCTTAAACTTTAGCAGACAATCTCAGCTTTCAGGGGACATTGAAAGCTAATCAATAGCCCCTCCAGAATCGGAGAAATCAAGGTTTCAGCCCCCCACCCCTGCTTCCAGAAAGGTAGGCCTGAAAAGGGTGGATGGGGGAACATCATTCAGTTGGGCATAACTTTGCAGTGCAAGGCCGTAGAGAAGTGAGGAAGGACTCCTTGGAAAGAGGAGGGTGGGGGCTTCAAGTTCTCTATTAGGCACCTGGGCCTTTGGGGCCCTTGGAAGGGCCAGACTCACTTTAATTTGTTGAAGGTTTTATGACAGCTATTGCAAGGTGCTAGCGCCCTTGGCTCAATGCAATGCCCTTCCTGGGGACCCACAATTATGAGACTGGTACAGTTGAACAGGGGGGACACTGAAGTGTATGCGGTTTAAATTTGGCATCACTGACCCATTTGTAAGCGGAGAAACACCCCTTCAAAATTATCAATAACAGGCGGCATAAAGCCCCAGGAGGCTTATACCTGGATACCCTATATTCATCATTTCATATCTCAGGCCCCCTTAGTCCCCTAGGCTTTATAGAGGGGTCCTAATTTAAAGGAGAGTCCCAGCTCTTTCAGGGTACCACTGGAATTGTAATAGACCCAGGAGAGCAAGAGATATCGACATTCATATCGTCCTATTACGTCTTAAGGCCTTACCGACAAAACTGCACATGCTAGAGGCATTTTATTGCTGTTATGGGTCCAAAGAGTATCCCAGACTCTGGCTTTGGCCTTAAACTTTAGCAGACAATCTCAGCTTTCAGGGGACATTGAAAGCTAATCAATAGCCCCTCCAGAATCGGAGAAATCAAGGTTTCAGCCCCCCACCCCTGCTTCCAGAAAGGTAGGCCTGAAAAGGGTGGATGGGGGAACATCATTCAGTTGGGCATAACTTTGCAGTGCAAGGCCGTAGAGAAGTGAGGAAGGACTCCTTGGAAAGAGGAGGGTGGGGGCTTCAAGTTCTCTATTAGGCACCTGGGCCTTTGGGGCCCTTGGAAGGGCCAGACTCACTTTAATTTGTTGAAGGTTTTATGACAGCTATTGCAAGGTGCTAGCGCCCTTGGCTCAATGCAATGCCCTTCCTGGGGACCCACAATTATGAGACTGGTACAGTTGAACAGGGGGGACTCTGAAGTGTATGCGGTTAAAATTTGGCATCACTGACCCATTTGTAAGCGGAAAAACACCCCTTCAAAATTATCAATCACAGGCGGCATAAAGCCCCAGGAGGCTTATACCTGGATACCCTTTATTCATCATCTCATATCTCAGGCCCCCTTAGTCCCCTAGGCTATATAGAGGGGTCATAATTTAAAGGAGAGTCGCAGCTCTTTCAGGGTACCACTGGAATTGTAATAGATCCAGGAGAGCAAGAGATATCGACATTCATATCGTCCTATTCCGTCTTAAGGCCTTACCGACAAAACTGCACATGCTAGAGGCATTTTCTTGCTGTTATGGGTCCAAGAGTATCCCAGACTCTGGCTTTGGCCTTAAACTTTAGCAGACAATCTCAGCTTTCAGGGGACATTGAAAGCTAATCAATAGCCCCTCCAGAATCGGAGAAATCGAGGTTTCAGCCCCCACCCCTGCTTCCAGAAAGGTAGGCCTGAAAAGGGTGGATGGGGGAACATCATTCAGTTGGGCATAACTTTGCAGTGCAAGACCGTAGAGAAGTGAGGAAGGACTCCTTGGAAAGAGGAAGGTGGGGGCTTCAAGTTCTCTATTAGGCACCTGGCCCTTTGGGGCCCTTGGAAGGGCCAGACTCACTTTAGGTTGTTGAAGGTTTTATGAGAGCTATTGCAAGGTACTAGCGCCCTTGGCTCAATGCAGTGCCCTTCCTGGGGACCCACAATTATGAGACTGGTACAGTTGAACAGGGGGGACTCTGAAGTGTATGCGGTTAAAATTTGGCATCACTGACCCATTTGTAAGCGGAAAAACACCCCTTCAAAATTATCAATCACAGGCGGCATAAAGCCCCAGGAGGCTTATACCTGGAAACCCTATATTTATCATCTCATATCTCAGGCCCCCTTAGTCCCCTAGGCTATATAGAGGGGTCATAATTTAAAGGAGAGTCCCAGCTCTTTCAGGGTACCACTGGAATTGTAATAAACCCAGGAGAGCAAGAGATATCGACATTCATATCGTCCTATTACGTCTTAAGGCCTTACCGACAAAACTGCACATGCTAGAGGCATTTTATTGCTGTTATGGGTCCAAGAGTATCCCAGACTCTGGCTTTGGCCTTAAACTTTAGCAGACAATCCCATCTTTCAGGGAACATTGAAAGCTAATCAATAGCCCCTCCAGAATCGGAGAAATCGAGGTTGCAGCCCCCCACCCCTGCTTCCAGAAAGGTAGGCCTGAAAAGGGTGGATGGGGGAACATCATTCAGTTGGGCATAACTCTGCAGTGCAAGGACGTAGAGAAGTGAGGAAGGACTCCTTGGAAAGAGGAGGGTGGGGGCTTCAAGTTCTCTATTAGGCACCTGGGCCTTTGGGGCCCTTGGAAGGGCCAGACTCACTTTAATTTGTTGAAGGTTTTATGACAGCTATTGCAAGGTGCTAGCGCCCTTGGCTCAATGCAATGCCCTTCCTGGGGACCCACAATTATGAGACTGGTACAGTTGAACAGGGGGGACTCTGAAGTGTATGCGGTTTAAATTTGGCATCACTGACCCATTTGTAAGCGGAGAAACACCCCTTCAAAATTATCAATAACAGGCGGCATAAAGCCCCAGGAGGCTTATACCTGGATACCCTATATTCATCATTTCATATCTCAGGCCCCCTTAGTCCCCTAGGCTTTATAGAGGGGTCCTAATTTAAAGGAGAGTCCCAGCTCTTTCAGGGTACCACTGGAATTGTAATAGACCCAGGAGAGCAAGAGATATCGACATTCATATCGTCCTATTACGTCTTAAGGCCTTACCGACAAAACTGCACATGCTAGAGGCATTTTATTGCTGTTATGGGTCCAAAGAGTATCCCAGACTCTGGCTTTGGCCTTAAACTTTAGCAGACAATCTCAGCTTTCAGGGGACATTGAAAGCTAATCAATAGCCCCTCCAGAATCGGAGAAATCAAGGTTTCAGCCCCCCACCCCTGCTTCCAGAAAGGTAGGCCTGAAAAGGGTGGATGGGGGAACATCATTCAGTTGGGCATAACTTTGCAGTGCAAGGCCGTAGAGAAGTGAGGAAGGACTCCTTGGAAAGAGGAGGGTGGGGGCTTCAAGTTCTCTATTAGGCACCTGGGCCTTTGGGGCCCTTGGAAGGGCCAGACTCACTTTAATTTGTTGAAGGTTTTATGACAGCTATTGCAAGGTGCTAGCGCCCTTGGCTCAATGCAATGCCCTTCCTGGGGACCCACAATTATGAGACTGGTACAGTTGAACAGGGGGGACTCTGAAGTGTATGCGGTTAAAATTTGGCATCACTGACCCATTTGTAAGCGGAAAAACACCCCTTCAAAATTATCAATCACAGGCGGCATAAAGCCCCAGGAGGCTTATACCTGGATACCCTATATTCATCATCTCATATCTCAGGCCCCCTTAGTCCTCCAGGCTTTATAGAGGGGTCACAATTTAAAGGAGAGTCTCAGCTCTTTCAGGGTACCACTGGAATTGTAATAGACCCAGGAGAGCAAGAGATATCGACATTCATATCGTCCTATTCCGTCTTAAGGCCTTACCGACAAAACTGCACATGCTAGAGGCATTTTCTTGCTGTTATGGGTCCAAGAGTATCCCAGACTCTGGCTTTGGCCTTAAACTTTAGCAGACAATCTCAGCTTTCAGGGGACATTGAAAGCTAATCAATAGCCCCTCCAGAATCGGAGAAATCGAGGTTTCAGCCCCCACCCCTGCTTCCAGAAAGGTAGGCCTGAAAAGGGTGGATGGGGGAACATCATTCAGTTGGGCATAACTTTGCAGTGCAAGACCGTAGAGAAGTGAGGAAGGACTCCTTGGAAAGAGGAGGGTGGGGGCTTCAAGTTCTCTATTAGGCACCTGGCCCTTTGGGGCCCTTGGAAGGGCCAGACTCACTTTAGGTTGTTGAAGGTTTTATGAGAGCTATTGCAAGGTACTAGCGCCCTTGGCTCAATGCAGTGCCCTTCCTGGGGACCCACAATTATGAGACTGGTACAGTTGAACAGGGGGGACTCTGAAGTGTATGCGGTTTAAATTCGGCATCACTGACCCATTTGTAAGCGGAGAAACACCCCTTGAATATTATCAATCACAGGCGGCATAAAGCCCCAGGAGGCTTATACCTGGATACCCTATATTCATCATCTCATATCTCAGGCCCCCTTAGTCCTCCAGGCTTTATAGAGGGGTCATAATTTAAAGGAGAGTCCCAGCTCTTTCAGGGTACCACTGGAATTGTAATAGAATCAGGAGAGCAAGAGATATCGACATTCATATCGTCCTATTACGTCTTAAGGCCTTACCGACACAACTGCACATGCTAGAGGCATTTTCTTGCTGTTATGGGTCCAAGAGTATCCCAGACTCTGGCTTTGGCCTTAAACTTTAGCAGACAATCTCAGCTTTCAGGGGACATTGAAAGCTAATCAATAGCCCCTCCAGAATCGGAGAAATCGAGGTTTCAGCCCCCCCACCCCTGCTTCCAGAAAGGTAGGCCTGAAAAGGGTGGATGGGGAAACATCATTCAGTTGGGCATAACTCTGCAGTGCAAGGCCGTAGAGAAGCGAGGAAGGACTCCTTGGAAAGAGGAGGGTGGGGGCTTCAAGTTGTCTATTAGGCACCTGGGCCTTTGGGGCCCTTGGAAGGGCCAGACTCACTTTAAGTTGTTGAAGGTTTTATGAGAGCTATTGCAAGGTGCTAGCGCCCTTGGCTCAATGCAATGCCCTTCCTGGGGACCCACAATTATGAGACTGGTACAGTTGAACAGGGGGGACTCTGAAGTGTATGCGGTTTAAATTCGGCATCACTGACCCATTTGTAAGCGGAGAAACACCCCTTGAATATTATCAATCACAGGCGGCATAAAGCCCCAGGAGGCTTATACCTGGATACCCTATATTCATCATCTCATATCTCAGGCCCCCTTAGTCCTCCAGGCTTTATAGAGGGGTCATAATTTAAAGGAGAGTCCCAGCTCTTTCAGGGTACCACTGGAATTGTAATAGAATCAGGAGAGCAAGAGATATCGACATTCATATCGTCCTATTACGTCTTAAGGCCTTACCGACACAACTGCACATGCTAGAGGCATTTTCTTGCTGTTATGGGTCCAAGAGTATCCCAGACTCTGGCTTTGGCCTTAAACTTTAGCAGACAATCTCTTCTTTCAGGGAACATTGAAAGCTAATCAATAGCCCCTCCAGAATCGGAGAAACCGAGGTTTCAGCCCCCCACCCCTGCTTCCAGAAAGGTAGGCCTGAAAAGGGTGGATGGGGAAACATCATTCAGTTGGGCATAACTTTGCAGTGCAAGGCCGTAGAGAAGTGAGGAAGGACTCCTTGGAAAGAGGAGGGTGGGGGCTTCAAGTTGTCTATTAGGCACCTGGGCCTTTGGGGCCCTTGGAAGGGCCAGACTCACTTTAAGTTGTTGAAGGTTTTATGAGAGCTATTGCAAGGTGCTAGCGCCCTTGGCTCAATGCAATGCCCTTCCTGGGGACCCACAATTATGAGACTGGTACAGTTGAACAGGGGGGACTCTGAAGTGTATGCGGTTTAAATTCGGCATCACTGACCCATTTGTAAGCGGAGAAACACCCCTTGAATATTATCAATCACAGGCGGCATAAAGCCCCAGGAGGCTTATACCTGGATACCCTATATTCATCATCTCATATCTCAGGCCCCCTTAGTCCTCCAGGCTTTATAGAGGGGTCCTAATTTAAAGGAGAGTCTCAGCTCTTTCAGGGTACCACTGGAATTGTAATAGACCCAGGAGAGCAAGAGATATCGACATTCATATCGTCCTATTACGTCTTAAGGCCTTACCGACAAAACTGCACATGCTAGAGGCATTTTATTGCTGTTATGGGTCCAAAGAGTATCCCAGACTCTGGCTTTGGCCTTAAACTTTAGCAGACAATCTCAGCTTTCAGGGGACATTGAAAGCTAATCAATAGCCCCTCCAGAATCGGAGAAATCAAGGTTTCAGCCCCCCACCCCTGCTTCCAGAAAGGTAGGCCTGAAAAGGGTGGATGGGGGAACATCATTCAGTTGGGCATAACTTTGCAGTGCAAGGCCGTAGAGAAGTGAGGAAGGACTCCTTGGAAAGAGGAGGGTGGGGGCTTCAAGTTCTCTATTAGGCACCTGGGCCTCTGGGGCCCTTGGAAGGGCCAGACTCACTTTAATTTGTTGAAGGTTTTATGACAGCTATTGCAAGGTGCTAGCGCCCTTGGCTCAATGCAATGCCCTTCCTGGGGACCCACAATTATGAGACTGGTACAGTTGAACAGGGGGGACTCTGAAGTGTATGCGGTTTAAATTCGGCATCACTGACCCATTTGTAAGCGGAGAAACACCCCTTGAATATTATCAATCACAGGCGGCATAAAGCCCCAGGAGGCTTATACCTGGATACCCTATATTCATCATCTCATATCTCAGGCCCCCTTAGTCCTCCAGGCTTTATAGAGGGGTCATAATTGAAAGGAGAGTCTCAGCTCTTTCAGGGTACCACTGGAATTGTAATAGACCCAGGAGAGCAAGAGATATCGACATTCATATCGTCCTATTACGTCTTAAGGCCTTACCGACAAAACTGCACATGCTAGAGGCATTTTATTGCTGTTATGGGTCCAAAGAGTATCCCAGACTCTGGCTTTGGCCTTAAACTTTAGCAGACAATCTCAGCTTTCAGGGGACATTGAAAGCTAATCAATAGCCCCTCCAGAATCGGAGAAATCAAGGTTTCAGCCCCCCACCCCTGCTTCCAGAAAGGTAGGCCTGAAAAGGGTGGATGGGGGAACATCATTCAGTTGGGCATAACTTTGCAGTGCAAGGCCGTAGAGAAGTGAGGAAGGACTCCTTGGAAAGAGGAGGGTGGGGGCTTCAAGTTCTCTATTAGGCACCTGGGCCTCTGGGGCCCTTGGAAGGGCCAGACTCACTTTAATTTGTTGAAGGTTTTATGACAGCTATTGCAAGGTGCTAGCGCCCTTGGCTCAATGCAATGCCCTTCCTGGGGACCCACAATTATGAGACTGGTACAGTTGAACAGGGGGGACTCTGAAGTGTATGCGGTTTAAATTCGGCATCACTGACCCATTTGTAAGCGGAGAAACACCCCTTGAATATTATCAATCACAGGCGGCATAAAGCCCCAGGAGGCTTATACCTGGATACCCTATATTCATCATCTCATATCTCAGGCCCCCTTAGTCCTCCAGGCTTTATAGAGGGGTCCTAATTTAAAGGAGAGTCCCAGCTCTTTCAGGGTACCACTGGAATTGTAATAGAATCAGGAGAGCAAGAGATATCGACATTCATATTGTCCTATTACGTCCTAAGGCCTTACCGACAAAACTGCACATGCTAGAGGCATTTTCTTGCTGTTATGGGTCCAAGAGTATCCCAGACTCTGGCTTTGGCCTTAAACTTTAGCAGATAATCTCAGCTTTCAGGGGACATTGAAAGCTAATCAATAGCCCCTCCAGAATCGGAGAAATCGAGGTTTCAGGACCCCCACCCCTGCTTCCAGAAAGGTAGGCCTGAAAAGGGTGGATGGGGAAACATCATTCAGTTGGGCATAACTTTGCAGTGCAAGGCCGTAGAGAAGCGAGGAAGGACTCCTTGGAAAGAGGAGGGTGGGGGCTTCAAGTTGTCTATTAGGCACCTGGGCCTTTGGGGCCCTTGGAAGGGCCAGACTCACTTTAATTTGTTGAAGGTTTTATGACAGCTATTGCAAGGTGCTAGCGCCCTTGGCTCAATGCAATGCCTTTCCTGGGGACCCACAATTATGAGACTGGTACAGTTGAACAGGGGGGACTCTGAAGTGTATGCGGTTTAAATTTGGCATCACTGACTCATTTGTAAGCGGAGAAACACCCCTTCAAAATTATCAATCACAGGCGGCATAAAGCCCCAGGAGGCTGATACCTGGATACCCTATATTCATCATTTCATATCTCAGGCCCCCTTAGTCCCCTAGGCTATATAGAGGGGTCATAATTTAAAGGAGAGTCCCAGCTCTTTCAGGGTACCACTGGAATTGTAATAGACCCAGGAGAGCAAGAGATATCGACATTCATATCGTCCTATTACGTCTTAAGGCCTTACCGACAAAACTGCACATGCTAGAGGCATTTTCTTGCTGTTATGGGTCCAAGAGTATCCCAGACTCTGGCTTTGGCCTTAAACTTTAGCAGACAATCTCAGCTTTCAGGGGACATTGAAAGCTAATCAATAGCCCCTCCAGAATCGGAGAAATCGAGGTTTAAGCCACCCCACCCCTGCTTCCAGAAAGGTAGGCCTGAAAAGGGTGGATGGGGAACATCATTCAGTTGGGCATAACTCTGCAGTGCAAGGCCGTAGAGAAGCGAGGAAGGACTCCTTGGAAAGAGGAGGGTGGGGGCTTCAAGTTCTCTATTAGGCACCTGGGCCTTTGGGGCCCTTGGAAGGGCCAGACTCACTTTAAGTTGTTGAAGGTTTTATGAGAGCTATTGCAAGGTGCTAGCGCCCTTGGCTCAATGCAGTGTCCTTCCTGGGGACCCACAATTATGAGACTGGTACAGTTGAACAGGGGGGACTCTGAAGTGTATGCGGTTTAAATTTGGCATCACTGACCCATTTGTAAGCGGAGAAACACCCCTTCAAAATTATCAATCACAGGCGGCATAAAGCCCCAGGAGGCTGATACCTGGATACCCTATATTCATCATTTCATATCTCAGGCCCCCTTAGTCCCCTAGGCTATATAGAGGGGTCATAATTTAAAGGAGAGTCCCAGCTCTTTCAGGGTACCACTGGAATTGTAATAAACCCAGGAGAGCAAGAGATATCGACATTCATATCGTCCTATTATGTCTTAAGGCCTTACCGACAAAACTGCACATGCTAGAGGCATTTTCTTGCTCTTATGGGTCCAAGAGTATCCCAGACTCTGGCTTTGGCCTTAAACTTTAGCAGACAATCCCATCTTTCAGGGAACATTGAAAGCTAATCAATAGCCCCTCCAGAATCGGAGAAATCGAGGTTTCAGCCCCCCACCCCTGCTTCCAGAAAGGTAGGCCTGAAAAGGGTGGATGGGGGAACATCATTCAGTTGGGCATAACTCTGCAGTGCAAGGCCGTAGAGAAGCGAGGAAGGACTACTTGGAAAGAGGAGGGTGGGGGCTTCAAGTTCTCTATTAGGCACCTGGGCCTTTGGGGCCCTTGGAAGGGCCAGACTCACTTTAATTTGTTGAAGGTTTTATGACAGCTATTGCAAGGTGCTAGCGCCCTTGGCTCAATGCAATGCCCTTCCTGGGGACCCACAATTATGAGACTGGTACAGTTGAACAGGGGGGACTCTGAAGTGTATGCGGTTTAAATTACCTCTGTTACACTTCATGCAGAGAAGTCGCAAGAATTTTAATGTTTTCACATCATACTCTAAGAAATTTGGAGTTCTGGTAGCTGCAAAAGACATTCCTGCTAAGCATGAGCTAAAGTGTAGGGTTGAATAATAGTGGACATTGGCCAGCTGCCCCATTTGTTCTGATTATTTTGCTGTTTGCATATGTTTAACATTTTTATTTGTTGTTAATAATGTATTAAAAAAATAAAGAGATTTTCACCCGAACTGACTTATTCTTTGAGCACATAAAGTAAAGAATCTTGATATCCCGCAGCTTTTCAGATATTGCAGAGAAACATCACGTTTATTAAAGCTGATATAGTTGTTTAACATACCTGAAAAGATCATATCTGTCCCTGATGAATAATATAATAGGTAAAATAATCATGTACGATTGTAAAAAAAAAATCTCTCTAAACCATATTTGTGTTTCAGAATATCCTGGGGTGTTGAGACACAAGATGATTGTTGTCAGTTTACACATACACATATTCTGTGCTATTCTGTCACCCCCCTTCATGGAGAGTTGTTAGGGTGTCCCCGCATAGGCCTGGACCAGGTATGAGTGTCCAGGTGGGTGAGTTTCTAAAGCACCCTGCCAAGCTGTTGGTAAAGGACTTCGTACATTAAAATAGGGATATTCACCCTTCCATCACTCTGGCTTTTCACAGATATCTGTGCCAGCATGGTACAATCATGTAATAGGTAAAATAATCATATATTATGATTGTAAAAAGAAAAACACTCCCTCTAATCCATATTTGTGTAATATAATGTCAGGGGATGCTAGGCCTTTCCTCTGTGCAAGTATCAGTGGTCTAGTGTTCGCGTGGGTTTCCTCCCACACTCCAAAAACATACTGCTGGATTAATTGGCTGCTATTAAAAATTGACCCTAGTCTCCCTGTCTGTCTGTCTGTGTGAGTGTGTGTCTATAGTAGTGAATTTAGACTGTAAGCTCCAATGGAACAAGGACTGATGTGAAAGAGTTCTCTGTGCAGCGCTGCGGAATAAGTGGCGCTATATAAATAAATGATGACAACATATACATGTGCAAAAGTGATGCCAGCGGAGGTTGTTAATTTATTTCAGCCCTGTGTTTGTTTGCAAATCACATGGATATCTTTAGTTAACTGCGGGTTAGAAAAAACAATGTTGCCTATAGCAACCAGATTCTACTTATCATTTATTTAGTACATTCTATCCACAGATGTCCAATATATAGATTTCTATTGCATATCTATGTCGTTTTTAAAATATTATTTTATTTTATTTACTGAGATCTGTAAATATATGTAGCTAGTGCGCTCTACATTTATTCACCAGGACATTCATCCCTAGCATCGGCTGGTTTTACCTATTATATCATTCACTTTTCACAGATATCTGTACATTTCAAAGTTATATATATATATATATAGAGCCCTCTTCAGTTGTTTTCATTATACTTCCTTCTCATTGTTTGTTTTTTAGACAAATGTTTCTCCCTCCTCCCAGCCTGTGTAGCTATTAGTTTGTTAATTAGGCTCCCTGTTACCTGTAGATTGAGAGGGAGCTTAATTAACAAACTAATAGCTACACAGGCTGGGAGGAGGGAGAAACATTTGTCTAAAAAACAAACAATGAGAAGGAAGTATAATGAAAACAACTGAAGATGGCTCTAAGGCCCTTTTTTTGTTTTCACATCATACTCTAAGAAATTTGGAGTTCTGGTAGCTGCAAAAGACATTCCTGCTAAGCATGAGCTAAAGTGTAGGGTTGAATAATAGTGGACATTGGCCAGCTGCCCCATTTGTTCTGATTATTTTGCTGTTTGCATATGTTTAACATTTTTATTTGTTGTTAATAATGTATTAAAAAAATAAAGAGATTTTCACCCGAACTGACTTATTCTTTGAGCACATAAAGTAAAGAATCTTGATATCCCGCAGCTTTTCAGATATTGCAGAGAAACATCACGTTTATTAAAGCTGATATAGTTGTTTAACATACCTGAAAAGATCGTCTCTGTCCCTGATGAATAATATAATAGGTAAAATAATCATGTACGATTGTAAAAAAAAAATCTCTCTAAACCATATTTGTGTTTCAGAATATCCTGGGGTGTTGAGACACAAGATGATTGTTGTCAGTTTACACATACACATATTCTGTGCTATTCTGTCACCCCCCTTCATGGAGAGTTGTTAGGGTGTCCCCGCATAGGCCTGGACCAGGTATGAGTGTCCAGGTGGGTGAGTTTCTAAAGCACCCTGCCAAGCTGTTGGTAAAGGACTTCGTACATTAAAATAGGGATATTCACCCTTCCATCACTCTGGCTTTTCACAGATATCTGTGCCAGCATGGTACAATCATGTAATAGGTAAAATAATCATATATTATGATTGTAAAAAGAAAAACACTCCCTCTAATCCATATTTGTGTAATATAATGTCAGGGGATGCTAGGCCTTTCCTCTGTGCAAGTATCAGTGGTCTAGTGTTCGCGTGGGTTTCCTCCCACACTACAAAAACATACTGCTGGATTAATTGGCTGCTATTAAAAATTGACCCTAGTCTCCCTGTCTGTCTGTCTGTGTGAGTGTGTGTCTATAGTAGTGAATTTAGACTGTAAGCTCCAATGGAACAAGGACTGATGTGAAAGAGTTCTCTGTGCAGCGCTGCGGAATAAGTGGCGCTATATAAATAAATGATGACAACATATACATGTGCAAAAGTGATGCCAGCGGGGGTTGTTAATTTATTTCAGCCCTGTGTTTGTTTGCAAATCACATGGATATCTTTAGTTAACTGCGGGTTAGAAAAAACAATGTTGCCTATAGCAACCAGATTCTACTTATCATTTATTTAGTACATTCTATCCACAGATGTCCAATATATAGATTTCTATTGCATATCTATGTCGTTTTTAAAATATTATTTTATTTTATTTACTGAGATCTGTAAATATATGTAGCTAGTGCGCTCTACATTTATTCACCAGGACATTCATCCCTAGCATCGGCTGGTTTTACCTATTATATCATTCACTTTTCACAGATATCTGTACATTTCAAAGTTATATATATATATATATAGAGCCCTCTTCAGTTGTTTTCATTATACTTCCTTCTCATTGTTTGTTTTTTAGACAAATGTTTCTCCCTCCTCCCAGCCTGTGTAGCTATTAGTTTGTTAATTAGGCTCCCTGTTACCTGTAGATTGAGAGGGAGCCTAATTAACATACTAATAGCTACACAGGCTGGGAGGAGGGAGAAACATTTGTCTAAAAAACAAACAATGAGAAGGAAGTATAATGAAAACAACTGAAGATGGCTCTAAGGCCCTTTTTTTGTTTTCACATCATACTCTAAGAAATTTGGAGTTCTGGTAGCTGCAAAAGACATTCCTGCTAAGCATGAGCTAAAGTGTAGGGTTGAATAATAGTGGACATTGGCCAGCTGCCCCATTTGTTCTGATTATTTTGCTGTTTGCATATGTTTAACATTTTTATTTGTTGTTAATAATGTATTAAAAAAATAAAGAGATTTTCACCCGAACTGACTTATTCTTTGAGCACATAAAGTAAAGAATCTTGATATCCCGCAGCTTTTCAGATATTGCAGAGAAACATCACGTTTATTAAAGCTGATATAGTTGTTTAACATACCTGAAAAGATCGTCTCTGTCCCTGATGAATAATATAATAGGTAAAATAATCATGTACGATTGTAAAAAAAAAAGTGGTTAGGGTTAGGGAAAAGCTGTCGTTTTCCACCCGCTGCCAAGCTGCCGGTTTGTACTTCCACGTCGGAAGCCCCCGGGCCCGGGGGATCCAGGGTTGCGGTTAGGGTTAGGTTAAGCATGAGCTAAAGTATAGTGTTGAATAATAATAGTGGACATTGGCCAGCTGCCCCATTTGTTCTGATTATTTTGCTGTTTGCATATGTTTAACATTTTTATTTGTTGTTAATAATGTATTAAAAAAATAAAGAGATTTTCACCCGAACTGACTTATTCTTTGAGCACATAAAGTAAAGAATCTTGATATCCCGCAGCTTTTCAGATATTGCAGAGAAACATCACGTTTATTAAAGCTGATATAGTTGTTTAACATACCTGAAAAGATCGTCTCTGTCCCTGATGAATAATATAATAGGTAAAATAATCATGTACGATTGTAAAAAAAAAAGTGGTTAGGGTTAGGGAAAAGCTGTCGTTTTCCACCCGCTGCCAAGCTGCCGGTTTGTACTTCCACGTCGGAAGCCCCCGGGCCCGGGGGATCCAGGGTTGCGGTTAGGGTTAGGTTAAGCATGAGCTAAAGTATAGTGTTGAATAATAATAGTGGACATTGGCCAGCTGCCCCATTTGTTCTGATTATTTTGCTCTGTTTGCATATGTTTAACATTTTTATTATCTGTTATTGTTAATAATGTATTAAAAAATAAAGAGATTTTCACCCGAACTGACTTATTCTTTGAGCACATAAACTAAAGTAAAGAATCTTGATATCCCGCAGCTTTTCAGATATTGCAGAGAAACATCACGTTTATTAAAGCTGATATAGTTGTTTAACATACCTGAAAAGATCATATCTGTCCCTGATGAATAATATAATAGGTAAAATAATCATGTACGATTGTAAAAAAAATTCTCTCTAAACCATATTTGTGTTTCAGAATATCCTGGGGTGTTGAGACACAAGATGATTGTTGTCAGTTTACACAGGGAGCTGCACCGTTCTATTCTGTGCTATTCTGTCACCCCCCTTCATGGAGAGTTGTTAGGGTGTCCCCGCATAGGCCTGGACCAGGTATGAGTGTCCAGGTGGGTGAGTTTCTAAAGCACCCTGCCAAGCTGTTGGTAAAGGACTTTGTATAATAAAATAGGGATCTGCACCCTTCCATCACTCTGGCTTTTCACAGATATCTGTGCCAGCATGGCACGATCATGTAATAGGTAAATTTTTGATTTTTATACATAAAATCATATCGAAAGAATTTCTTTGGATGTAAAAGAATTGATATCTTTGTATGAATTCATATCTTTGTATGTCCTTTACCGACAGCTTGGCATGGTGTTTTAGATATGTTTTTTAGACATAAAATCCTATTGCAACAGGATGTAAAAGAATGCATATCATTGTATGAATTCATATCTTTGTATGTCCTTTACCGACAGCTTGGCATGGTGTTTTAGATATGTTTTTTAGACATAAAATCCTATTGCAACAGGATGTAAAAGAATGCATATCATTGTATGAATTCATATCTTTGTATGTCCTTTACCGACAGCTTGGCATGGTGTTTTAGATATGTTTTTTAGACATAAAATCCTATTGCAACAGGATGTAAAAGAATGCATATCATTGTATGAATGCATATCATTGTATGTCCTTTACCGACAGCTTGGCATGGTGTTTTAGATATGTTTTTTAGACATAAAATCCTATTGCAACAGGATGTAAAAGAATGCATATCATTGTATGAATTCATATCTTTGTATGTCCTTTACCGACAGCTTGGCATGGTGTTTTAGATATGTTTTTTAGACATAAAATCCTATTGCAACAGGATGTAAAAGAATGCATATCATTGTATGAATTCATATCTTTGTATGTCCTTTACCGACAGCTTGGCATGGTGTTTTAGATATGTTTTTTAGACATAAAATCCTATTGCAACAGGATGTAAAAGAATGCATATCATTGTATGAATGCATATCATTGTATGAATTCATATCTTTGTATGTCCTTTACCGACAGCTTGGCATGGTGTTTTAGATATGTTTTTTAGACATAAAATCCTATTGCAACAGGATGTAAAAGAATGCATATCATTGTATGAATTCATATCTTTGTATGTCCTTTACCGACAGCTTGGCATGGTGTTTTAGATATGTTTTTTAGACATAAAATCCTATTGCAATAGGATGTAAAAGAATGCATATCATTGTATGAATGCATATCATTGTATGAATTCATATCTTTGTATGTCCTTTACCGACAGCTTGGCATGGTGTTTTAGATATGTTTTTTAGACATAAAATCCTATTGCAACAGGATGTAAAAGAATGCATATCATTGTATGAATTCATATCTTTGTATGTCCTTTACCGACAGCTTGGCATGGTGTTTTAGATATGTTTTTTAGACATAAAATCCTATTGCAACAGGATGTAAAAGAATGCATATCATTGTATGAATGCATATCATTGTATGAATTCATATCTTTGTATGTCCTTTACCGACAGCTTGGCATGGTGTTTTAGATATGTTTTTTAGACATAAAATCCTATTGCAACAGGATGTAAAAGAATGCATATCATTGTATGAATGCATATCATTGTATGAATTCATATCTTTGTATGTCCTTTACCGACAGCTTGGCATGGTGTTTTAGATATGTTTTTTAGACATAAAATCCTATTGCAACAGGATGTAAAAGAATGCATATCATTGTATGAATGCATATCATTGTATGAATTCATATCTTTGTATGTCCTTTACCGACAGCTTGGCATGGTGTTTTAGATATGTTTTTTTAGACATAAAATCATATCGAACGAACCAGCAGGC
>NW_027446065.1:20000-22500 GCF_038048845.1 Mixophyes fleayi | reverse complement strand
TTTGGGGCCTCACCCCTGCAAGGCATTTGGGTTGAATTGCCTAAGACTCCCCCCCGGCCAGCCCAACCGGAGAGAGAGAGGAATCGCTCGCCGCTCAGAGTCCTGCTCGGAGAATCCCAAAGCGGGTCTTATTGAGTTTGCCCCGTGCGCCAGTTAGGGGGGCCCGGTTCGGAACGCGGCCGGCCTTCTGGAACCCCGGGTCGGCCACGGCGGCCGAATCCAACCTCATCGGGCCTTCCGCCCTGGATCCCCCGGCCCGGGGGAAGGGGGACTCCGGCGCCCAAGTCCAAAGCAACAGCTTGGTCAGGGGTGGAAAGCGATATCCAGAATTGGCCACCGGGGGGCGCTCGCTCCCTACCAGCCTGCCCGGCCTGCTGGGACCCCTAACGGCGGGTTCCCCGGTGGTCGGGGAGGTCCCTGGGCCTTTTTCCCAGGTTTGGCCCCCGGGGGCCCCTAGCTCCGGAGGTCCCCCGGCCTGCGGGGACCCTCACGGCGGGTTCCCCGGTGGTCGGGGAGGTCCCTGGGCCTTTTTCCCAGGTTTGGCCCCCGGGGGCCCCTAGCTCCGGAGGTCCCCCGGCCTGCGGGGACCCTCACGGCGGGTTCCCCGGTGGTCGGGGAGGTCCCTGGGCCTTTTTCCCAGGTTTGGCCCCCGGGGGCCCCTGGCTCCGGAGGTCCCCCGGCCTGCGGGGACCCTCACGGCGGGTTCCCCGGTGGTCGGGGAGGTCCCTGGGCCTTTTTCCCAGGTTTGGCCCCCGGGGGCCCCTGGCTCCGGAGGTCCCCCGGCCTGCGGGGACCCTCACGGCGGGTTCCCCGGTGGTCGGGGAGGTCCCTGGGCCTTTTTCCCAGGTTTGGCCCCCGGGGGCCCCTAGCTCCGGAGGTCCCCCGGCCTGCGGGGACCCTCACGGCGGGTTCCCCGGTGGTCGGGGAGGTCCCTGGGCCTTTTTCCCAGGTTTGGCCCCCGGGGGCCCCTAGCTCCGGAGGTCCCCCGGCCTGCGGGGACCCTCACGGCGGGTTCCCCGGTGGTCGGGGAGGTCCCTGGGCCTTTTTCCCAAGTTTGGCCCCCGGGGCCCCTGGCTCCGGGGGTCCCCCGGCCTGCGGGGACCCTCCCGGCGGGTTCCCCGGTGGTCGGGGAGGTCCCTGGGCCTTTTTCCCAAATTTGGCCCCCGGGGCCCCTGGCTCCGGGGGTCCCCCGGCCTGCGGGGACCCTCCCGGCGGGTTCCCCGGTGGTCGGGGAGGTCCCTGGGCCTTTTTCCCAGATTTGGCCCCCGGGGCCCCTGGCTCCGGGGGTCCCCCGGCCGGCGGGGGGCCTCCCGGCGGGTTCCCCTGTGCTCGGGGTGGTCCCTGGGCCTGTTTCCCAGATTCGGCCCCCGGGGGGCGCTCACTGCCTGCGGTCCTGCCCGGCTTGTGCCCCTTGGTCTTTGAGTCTTTGGGGCATCACCCCTGCAAGGCATTTGGGTTGAATTGCCTAAGACTCCCCCCCGGCCAGCCCAACCGGAGAGAGAGAGGAATCGCTCGCCGCTCAGAGTCCTGCTCGGAGAATCCCAAAGCGGGTCTTATTGAGTTTGCCCCGTGCGCCAGTTAGGGGGGCCTGGTTCGGAACGCGGCCGGCCTTCTGGAACCCCGGGTCGGCCACGGCGGCCGAATCCAACCTCATCGGGCCTTCCGCCCTGGATCCCCCGGCCCGGGGGCAGCCAGACGCGGAAGTACAAACCGACAGCTTGGCCGGGAGTGAGAAAAACTGCTGCGAGTGCCTGGGAGAAGGTGCCTCTGCGCGGCTGGCTCCGTCGCGGACTCGGGGAGAAGCCTGCCGCTGCAGCTGCAACTCACCCTCACCCTAACCCTAACCCTAACCCTAAGTCCGACGTGCAAGTACAAACCGGCAGCTTGGCAGCGGGTGGAAAACGACAGCTTTTCCCTAACCCTAACCCTAACCCTCACCACTTCGGCCAGGGTTCCCTAACCCCGACCCTAACCCTAACCCTAACCCTAAACCCTAACCCTAACCCTAACCCTAACCCTAAACCCTAACCCTAACCCTAAACCCTAACCCTAACCCTAACCCTAACCCTAACCCTAACCCTCACCACTTCGGCCAGGGTTCCCTAACCCTAACCGCAACCCTGGATCCCCCGGGCCCGGGGGCTTCCGACGTGGAAGTACAAACCGGCAGCTTGGCAGCGGGTGGAAAACGACAGCTTTTCCCTAACCCTAACCCTAACCCTAACCCTAACCCTAACCCTAACCATGGATCCCCCGGCCCGGGGGCTTCCGACGTGGTAGTACAAACCGGCAGCTTGGCAGCGGGTGGAAAACGACAGCTTTTCCCTAACCCTAACCCTAACCCTAACCCTAACCCTAACCCTAACCCTAACCCTAACCCTCACCACTTCGGCCAGGGCTGCCTAACCCTAACCCTAACCCTCACCACTTCGGCCAGGGCTGCCTAACCCCAACCCTAACCCTGGATCCCCCGGGCCCGGGGGCTTCCGACGTGGAAGTA
>NW_027446065.1:7500-10000 GCF_038048845.1 Mixophyes fleayi | reverse complement strand
AGTTAGGGGGGCCCGGTTCGGAACGCGGCCGGCCTTCTGGAACCCCGGGTCGGCCACGGCGGCCGAATCCAACCTCATCGGGCCTTCCGCCCTGGATCCCCCGGCCCGGGGGAAGGGGGACTCCGGCGCCCAAGTCCAAAGCAACAGCTTGGTCAGGGGTGGAAAGCGATATCCAGAATTGGCCACCGGGGGGCGCTCGCTCCCTACCAGCCTGCCCGGCCTGCTGGGACCCCTAACGGCGGGTTCCCCGGTGGTCGGGGAGGTCCCTGGGCCTTTTTCCCAGGTTTGGCCCCCGGGGGCCCCTAGCTCCGGAGGTCCCCCGGCCTGCGGGGACCCTCACGGCGGGTTCCCCGGTGGTCGGGGAGGTCCCTGGGCCTTTTTCCCAGGTTTGGCCCCCGGGGGCCCCTAGCTCCGGAGGTCCCCCGGCCTGCGGGGACCCTCACGGCGGGTTCCCCGGTGGTCGGGGAGGTCCCTGGGCCTTTTTCCCAGGTTTGGCCCCCGGGGGCCCCTGGCTCCGGAGGTCCCCCGGCCTGCGGGGACCCTCACGGCGGGTTCCCCGGTGGTCGGGGAGGTCCCTGGGCCTTTTTCCCAGGTTTGGCCCCCGGGGGCCCCTGGCTCCGGAGGTCCCCCGGCCTGCGGGGACCCTCACGGCGGGTTCCCCGGTGGTCGGGGAGGTCCCTGGGCCTTTTTCCCAGGTTTGGCCCCCGGGGGCCCCTAGCTCCGGAGGTCCCCCGGCCTGCGGGGACCCTCACGGCGGGTTCCCCGGTGGTCGGGGAGGTCCCTGGGCCTTTTTCCCAGGTTTGGCCCCCGGGGGCCCCTAGCTCCGGAGGTCCCCCGGCCTGCGGGGACCCTCACGGCGGGTTCCCCGGTGGTCGGGGAGGTCCCTGGGCCTTTTTCCCAAGTTTGGCCCCCGGGGCCCCTGGCTCCGGGGGTCCCCCGGCCTGCGGGGACCCTCCCGGCGGGTTCCCCGGTGGTCGGGGAGGTCCCTGGGCCTTTTTCCCAAATTTGGCCCCCGGGGCCCCTGGCTCCGGGGGTCCCCCGGCCTGCGGGGACCCTCCCGGCGGGTTCCCCGGTGGTCGGGGAGGTCCCTGGGCCTTTTTCCCAGATTTGGCCCCCGGGGCCCCTGGCTCCGGGGGTCCCCCGGCCGGCGGGGGGCCTCCCGGCGGGTTCCCCTGTGCTCGGGGTGGTCCCTGGGCCTGTTTCCCAGATTCGGCCCCCGGGGGGCGCTCACTGCCTGCGGTCCTGCCCGGCTTGTGCCCCTTGGTCTTTGAGTCTTTGGGGCATCACCCCTGCAAGGCATTTGGGTTGAATTGCCTAAGACTCCCCCCCGGCCAGCCCAACCGGAGAGAGAGAGGAATCGCTCGCCGCTCAGAGTCCTGCTCGGAGAATCCCAAAGCGGGTCTTATTGAGTTTGCCCCGTGCGCCAGTTAGGGGGGCCTGGTTCGGAACGCGGCCGGCCTTCTGGAACCCCGGGTCGGCCACGGCGGCCGAATCCAACCTCATCGGGCCTTCCGCCCTGGATCCCCCGGCCCGGGGGCAGCCAGACGCGGAAGTACAAACCGACAGCTTGGCCGGGAGTGAGAAAAACTGCTGCGAGTGCCTGGGAGAAGGTGCCTCTGCGCGGCTGGCTCCGTCGCGGACTCGGGGAGAAGCCTGCCGCTGCAGCTGCAACTCACCCTCACCCTAACCCTAACCCTAACCCTAAGTCCGACGTGCAAGTACAAACCGGCAGCTTGGCAGCGGGTGGAAAACGACAGCTTTTCCCTAACCCTAACCCTAACCCTCACCACTTCGGCCAGGGTTCCCTAACCCCGACCCTAACCCTAACCCTAACCCTAAACCCTAACCCTAACCCTAACCCTAACCCTAAACCCTAACCCTAACCCTAAACCCTAACCCTAACCCTAACCCTAACCCTAACCCTAACCCTCACCACTTCGGCCAGGGTTCCCTAACCCTAACCGCAACCCTGGATCCCCCGGGCCCGGGGGCTTCCGACGTGGAAGTACAAACCGGCAGCTTGGCAGCGGGTGGAAAACGACAGCTTTTCCCTAACCCTAACCCTAACCCTAACCCTAACCCTAACCCTAACCATGGATCCCCCGGCCCGGGGGCTTCCGACGTGGTAGTACAAACCGGCAGCTTGGCAGCGGGTGGAAAACGACAGCTTTTCCCTAACCCTAACCCTAACCCTAACCCTAACCCTAACCCTAACCCTAACCCTAACCCTCACCACTTCGGCCAGGGCTGCCTAACCCTAACCCTAACCCTCACCACTTCGGCCAGGGCTGCCTAACCCCAACCCTAACCCTGGATCCCCCGGGCCCGGGGGCTTCCGACGTGGAAGTACAAACCGGCAGCTTGGCAGCGGGTGGAAAACGACAGCTTTTCCCTAACCCTAACCCTAACCCTAACCCTAACCCTAACCCTAACCCTAACCCTAACCCTCACCACTTCGGCCAGGGCTGCCTAACCCTAACCCTAACCCTCACCACTTCGG
>NW_027446064.1:0-93871 GCF_038048845.1 Mixophyes fleayi | reverse complement strand
TCCTTTTACATAATTCATGTTTCTCATGACATTGCTAACATTGCCCACAATTATCAACTTTCTAAGTCTTTCTGAGCAAGAGAAATCGCAAAACATAGTCATTTCTTCATTGCCGTACAAAAACAACGCTTTTTTACACTCCTGTCTCACTTTCTCTTGGTAACAATGACTTACATCAATCCTTTTACATAATGTTTGTTTCTCATGACATATCTAACATTGCCCACAATTATCAACTTTCTAAGTCTTTCTGAGCAAGAGAAATTGCAAAACATAGTCATTTCTTCATTGCCGTACAAAAACGCTTTTTTACACTCCTGTCTCACTTTCTCTTGAAAACAATGACTTACATCAATCCTTTTACATAATTCTTGTTTCTTATGACATTTCTAACATTGCCCACAATTATCAACTTTCTAAGTCTTTCTGAGCAAGAGAAATCGCAAAACATAGTCATTTCTTCATTGCCGTACAAAAACAATGCTTTTTTGCACTCTTGTCTCACTTTCTCTTGGAAACAATGACTTACATCAATCCTTTTACATAATTCTTGTTTCTCATGACATTTCTAACATTGCCCACAATTATCAACTTTCTAGGTCTTTCTGAGTAAGAGAAATCGCAAAACATAGTCATTTCTTCATTGCCGTACAAAAACAATGCTTTTTTGCACTCTTGTCTCACTTTCTCTTGAAAACAATGACTTACATCAATCCTTTTACATAATTCTTGTTTCTCATGACATTTCTAACATTGCCCACAATTATCAACTTTCTAAGTCTTTCTTAGCAAGAGAAATCGCAAAACATAGTCATTTCTTCATTGCCGTACAAAAACAACGCTTTTTATACTCCTGTCTCACTTTCTCTTGAAAACAATGACTTACATCAATCCTTTTACATAATTCTTGTTTCTCATGACATTTCTAACATTGCCCACAATTATCAACTTTCTAAGTCTTTCTGAGCAAGAGAAATCGCAAAACATAGTCATTTCTTCATTGCCGTACAAAAACAATGCTTTTTTACACTCCTGTCTCACTTTCTCTTGGAAACAATGACTTACATCAATCCTTTTACATAATGTTTGTTTCTCATGACATTTCTAACATTGCCCACAATTATCAACTTTCTAAGTCTTTCTGAGCAAGAGCAATCGCAAAACATAGTCATTTCTTCATTGCCGTACAAAAACAATGCTTTTTTGCACTCTTGTCTCACTTTTTCTTGGAAACAATGACTTACATCAGTCCTTTTACATAATTCTTGTTTCTCATGACATTTCTAACATTGCCCACAATTATCAACTTTCTAAGTCTTTCTGAGCAAGAGAAATCGCAAAACATAGTCATTTCTTCATTGCCGTACAAAAACAACACTTTTTTGCACTCCTGTCTCACTTTCTCTTGGAAACAATGACTTACATCAATCCTTTTACATAATTCTTGTTTCTCAAGACATTTCTAACATTGCCCACAATTATCAATTTTCTAAGTCTTTCTGAGCAAGAGAAATCGCAAAACATAGTCATTTCTTCATTGCCGTACAAAAACAACACTTTTTTGCACTCCTGTCTCACTTTCTCTTGGAAACAATGACTTACATCAATCTTTTTACATAATTCTTGTTTCTCATGACATTTCTAACATTGCCCACAATTATCAACTTTCTAAGTCTTTCTGAGCAGGAGAAATCGCAAAACATAGTCATTTCTTCATTGCCGTACAAAAACGCTTTTTTACACTCCTGTCTCACTTTCTCTTAGAAACAATGATTTACATCAATCCTTTTACATAATTCTTGTTTCTCAAGACATTTCTAACATTGCCCACAATTATCAACTTTCTAAGTCTTTCTGAGCAAGAGAAATCGCAAAACATAGTCATTTCTTCATTGCCGTACAAAAACAACACTTTTTTGCACTCCTGTCTCACTTTCTCTTGGAAACAATGACTTACATCAATCTTTTTTACATAATTCTTGTTTCTCATGACATTTCTAACATTGCCCACAATTATCAATTTTCTAAGTCTTTCTTAGCAAGAGAAATCGCAAAACATAGTCATTTCTTCATTGCCGTATAAAAACAACGCTTGTTTACACTCCTGTCTCACTTTCTCTTGAAAACAATGACTTACATCAATCCTTTTACATAATTCATGTTTCTCATGACATTTCTAACATTGCCCCACAATTATCAACTTTCTAAGTCTTTCTGAGCAAGAGAAATCGCAAAACATAGTCATTTCTTCATTGCCGTACAAAAACAACGCTTTTTTACACTCCTGTCTCACTTTCTCTTGGTAACAATGACTTACATCAATCCTTTTACATAATGTTTGTTTCTCATGACATATCTAACATTGCCCACAATTATCAACTTTCTAAGTCTTTCTGAGCAAGAGAAATCGCAAAACATAGTCATTTCTTCATTGCCGTACAAAAACGCTTTTTTACACTCCTGTCTCACTTTCTCTTGAAAACAATGACTTACATCAATCCTTTTACATAATTCTTGTTTCTTATGACATTTCTAACATTGCCCACAATTATAAACTTTCTAAGTCTTTCTGAGCAAGAGAAATCGCAAAACATAGTCATTTCTTCATTGCCGTACAAAAACAATGCTTTTTTGCACTCTTGTCTCACTTTCTCTTGGAAACAATGACTTACATCAATCCTTTTACATAATTCTTGTTTCTCATGACATTTCTAACATTGCCCACAATTATCAACTTTCTAGGTCTTTCTGAGTAAGAGAAATCGCAAAACATAGTCATTTCTTCATTGCCGTACAAAAACAATGCTTTTTTGCACTCTTGTCTCACTTTCTCTTGGAAACAATGACTTACATCAATCCTTTTACATAATTCTTGTTTCTCATGACATTTCTAACATTGCCCACAATTATCAACTTTTTAAGTCTTTCTTAGCAAGAGAAATCGCAAAACATAGTCATTTCTTCATTGCCGTACAAAAACAAACGCTTTTTATACTCCTGTCTCACTTTCTCTTGAAAACAATGACTTACATCAATCCTTTTACATAATGTTTGTTTCTCATGACATTTCTAACATTGCCCACAATTATCAACTTTCTAAGTCTTTCTGAGCAAGAGAAATCGCAAAACATAGTCATTTCTTCATTGCCGTACAAAAACAATGCTTTTTTGCACTCTTGTCTCACTTTCTCTTGGAAACAATGACTTACATCAATCCTTTTACATAATTCTTGTTTCTCATGACATTTCTAACATTGCCCACAATTATCAACTTTCTAAGTCTTTCTGAGCAAGAGAAATCGCAAAACATAGTCATTTCTTCATTGCCGTACAAAAACAACGCTTTTTTACACTCCTGTCTCACTTTCTCTTGGTAACAATGACTTACATCAATCCTTTTACATAATGTTTGTTTCTCATGACATATCTAACATTGCCCACAATTATCAACTTTCTAAGTCTTTCTGAGCAAGAGAAATCGCAAAACATAGTCATTTCTTCATTGCCGTACAAAAACGCTTTTTTACACTCCTGTCTCACTTTCTCTTGAAAACAATGACTTACATCAATCCTTTTACATAATTCTTGTTTCTTATGACATTTCTAACATTGCCCACAATTATCAACTTTCTAAGTCTTTCTGAGCAAGAGAAATCGCAAAACATAGTCATTTCTTCATTGCCGTACAAAAAACAATGCTTTTTTGCACTCTTGTCTCACTTTCTCTTGGAAACAATGACTTACATCAATCCTTTTACATAATTCTTGTTTTCTCATGACATTTCTAACATTGCCCACAATTATCAACTTTCTAGGTCTTTCTGAGTAAGAGAAATCGCAAAACATAGTCATTTCTTCATTGCCGTACAAAAACAATGCTTTTTTGCACTCTTGTCTCACTTTCTCTTGGAAACAATGACTTACATCAATCCTTTTACATAATTCTTGTTTCTCATGACATTTCTAACATTGCCCACAATTATCAACTTTTTAAGTCTTTCTTAGCAAGAGAAATCGCAAAACATAGTCATTTCTTCATTGCCGTACAAAAACAACGCTTTTTATACTCCTGTCTCACTTTCTCTTGAAAACAATGACTTACATCAATCCTTTTACATAATTCTTGTTTCTCATGACATTTCTAACATTGCCCACAATTATCAACTTTCTAAGTCTTTCTGAGCAAGAGAAATCGCAAAACATAGTCATTTCTTCATTGCCGTACAAAAACAATGCTTTTTTACACTCCTGTCTCACTTTCTCTTGGAAACAATGACTTACATCAATCCTTTTACATAATGTTTGTTTCTCATGACATTTCTAACATTGCCCACAATTATCAACTTTCTAAGTCTTTCTGAGCAAGAGCAATCGCAAAACATAGTCATTTCTTCATTGCCGTACAAAAACAATGCTTTTTTGCACTCTTGTCTCACTTTTTCTTGGAAACAATGACTTACATCAGTCCTTTTACATAATTCTTGTTTCTCATGACATTTCTAACATTGCCCACAATTATCAACTTTCTAAGTCTTTCTGAGCAAGAGAAATCGCAAAACATAGTCATTTCTTCATTGCCGTACAAAAACAACACTTTTTTGCACTCCTGTCTCACTTTCTCTTGGAAACAATGACTTACATCAATCCTTTTACATAATTCTTGTTTCTCAAGACATTTCTAACATTGCCCACAATTATCAATTTTCTAAGTGTTTCTGAGCAAGAGAAATCGCAAAACATAGTCATTTCTTCATTGCCGTACAAAAACAACACTTTTTTGCACTCCTGTCTCACTTTCTCTTGGAAACAATGACTTACATCAATCTTTTTACATAATTCTTGTTTCTCATGACATTTCTAACATTGCCCACAATTATCAACTTTCTAAGTCTTTCTGAGCAGGAGAAATCGCAAAACATAGTCATTTCTTCATTGCCATACAAAAACGCTTTTTTACACTCCTGTCTCACTTTCTCTTGGAAACAATGACTTACATCAATCCTTTTACATAATGTTTGTTTCTCATGACATTTCTAACATTGCCCACAATTATCAACTTTCTAAGTCTTTCTGAGCAAGAGCAATCGCAAAACATAGTCATTTCTTCATTGCCGTACAAAAAACAATGCTTTTTTGCACTCTTGTCTCACTTTTTCTTGGAAACAATGACTTACATCAGTCCTTTTACATAATTCTTGTTTCTCATGACATTTCTAACATTGCCCACAATTATCAACTTTCTAAGTCTTTCTGAGCAAGAGAAATCGCAAAACATAGTCATTTCTTCATTGCCGTACAAAAACAACACTTTTTTGCACTCCTGTCTCACTTTCTCTTAAAAACAATGACTTACATCAATCCTTTTACATAATTCTTGTTTCTCAAGACATTTCTAACATTGCCCACAATTATCAATTTTCTAAGTCTTTCTGAGCAAGAGAAATCGCAAAACATAGTCATTTCTTCATTGCCGTACAAAAACAACACTTTTTTGCACTCCTGTCTCACTTTCTCTTGGAAACAATGACTTACATCAATCTTTTTACATAATTCTTGTTTCTCATGACATTTCTAACATTGCCCACAATTATCAATTTTCTAAGTCTTTCTGAGCAAGAGAAATTGCAAAACATAGTCATTTCTTCATTGCCGTACAAAAACAACGCTTCTTTACACTCCTGTCTCACTTTCTCTTGGAAACAATGATTTACATCAATCCTTTTACATAGTTCTTGTTTCTCATGACATTTCTAACATTGCCCACAATTATCAACTTTCTAAGTCTTTCTGAGCAAGAGAAATCGCAAAATATAGTCATTTCTTCATTGGCGTATAAAAACAATGCTTTTTTGCATTCCTGTCTCACTTTCTCTTGGAAGCAATGATTTACAGCAATCATTTTACATAATTCTTGTTTCTCATGACATTTCTAACATTGCCCACAATTATCAACTTTCTAAGTCTTTCTGAGCAGGAGAAATTGCAAAACATAGTCATTTCTTCATTGCCGTAGAAAAACAACGCTTTTTTACACTCCTGTCTCACTTTCTCTTGGAAACAATGACTTACATCAATCCTTTTACATAATTCTTGTTTCTCATGACATTTCTAACATTACCCACAATTATCAACTTTCTAAGTCTTTCTGAGCAAGAGAAATCGCAAAACATAGTCATTTCTTCATTGCCGTACAAAAACAACGCTTTTTTACACTCCTGTCTCCCTTTCTCTTGGAAACAATGACTTACATCAATTGTTTTACATAATTCTTGTTTCTCATGACATTTCTAACATTGCCCACAATTATCAACTTTCTAAGTCTTTCTGAGCAAGAGAAATCGCAAAACATAGTCATTTCTTCATTGCCGTACAAAAACAATGCTTTTTTACACTCCTGTCTCACTTTCTCTTGGAAACAATGACTTACATCAATCCTTTTACATAATGTTTGTTTCTCATGACATTTCTAACATTGCCCACAATTATCAACTTTCTAAGTCTTTCTGAGCAAGAGAAATCGCAAAACATAGTCATTTCTTCATTGCCGTACAAAAACAACACTTTTTTGCACTCCTGTCTCACTTTCTCTTGGAAACAATGACTTACATCAATCCTTTTACATAATTCTTGTTTCTCAAGACATTTCTAACATTGCCCACAATTATCAATTTTCTAAGTCTTTCTGAGCAAGAGAAATCGCAAAACATAGTCATTTCTTCATTGCCGTACAAAAACAACACTTTTTTGCACTCCTGTCTCACTTTCTCTTGGAAACAATGACTTACATCAATCTTTTTACATAATTCTTGTTTCTCATGACATTTCTAACATTGCCCACAATTATCAATTTTCTAAGTCTTTCTGAGCAGGAGAAATCGCAAAACATAGTCATTTCTTCATTGCCGTACAAAAACGCTTTTTTACACTCCTGTCTCACTTTCTCTTAGAAACAATGATTTACATCAATCCTTTTACATAATTCTTGTTTCTCAAGACATTTCTAACATTGCCCACAATTATCAATTTTCTAAGTCTTTCTTAGCAAGAGAAATCGCAAAACATAGTCATTTCTTCATTGCCGTATAAAAACAACGCTTTTTTACACTCCTGTCTCACTTTCTCTTGAAAACAATGACTTACATCAATCCTTTTACATAATTCATGTTTCTCATGACATTGCTAACATTGCCCACAATTATCAACTTTCTAAGTCTTTCTGAGCAAGAGAAATCGCAAAACATAGTCATTTCTTCATTGCCGTACAAAAACAACGCTTTTTTACACTCCTGTCTCACTTTCTCTTGGTAACAATGACTTACATCAATCCTTTTACATAATGTTTGTTTCTCATGACATATCTAACATTGCCCACAATTATCAACTTTCTAAGTCTTTCTGAGCAAGAGAAATCGCAAAACATAGTCATTTCTTCATTGCCGTACAAAAAACGCTTTTTTACACTCCTGTCTCACTTTCTCTTGAAAACAATGACTTACATCAATCCTTTTACATAATTCTTGTTTCTTATGACATTTCTAACATTGCCCACAATTATCAACTTTCTAAGTCTTTCTGAGCAAGAGAAATCGCAAAACATAGTCATTTCTTCATTGCCGTACAAAAACAATGCTTTTTTGCACTCTTGTCTCACTTTCTCTTGGAAACAATGACTTACATCAATCCTTTTACATAATTCTTGTTTCTCATGACATTTCTAACATTGCCCACAATTATCAACTTTCTAGGTCTTTCTGAGTAAGAGAAATCGCAAAACATAGTCATTTCTTCATTGCCGTACAAAAACAATGCTTTTTTGCACTCTTGTCTCACTTTCTCTTGGAAACAATGACTTACATCAATCCTTTTACATAATTCTTGTTTCTCATGACATTTCTAACATTGCCCACAATTATCAACTTTTTAAGTCTTTCTTAGCAAGAGAAATCGCAAAACATAGTCATTTCTTCATTGCCGTACAAAAACAACGCTTTTTATACTCCTGTCTCACTTTCTCTTGAAAACAATGACTTACATCAATCCTTTTACATAATTCTTGTTTCTCATGACATTTCTAACATTGCCCACAATTATCAACTTTCTAAGTCTTTCTGAGCAAGAGAAATCGCAAAACATAGTCATTTCTTCATTGCCGTACAAAAACAATGCTTTTTTACACTCCTGTCTCACTTTCTCTTGGAAACAATGACTTACATCAATCCTTTTACATAATGTTTGTTTCTCATGACATTTCTAACATTGCCCACAATTATCAACTTTCTAAGTCTTTCTGAGCAAGAGCAATCGCAAAACATAGTCATTTCTTCATTGCCGTACAAAAACAATGCTTTTTTGCACTCTTGTCTCACTTTTTCTTGGAAACAATGACTTACATCAGTCCTTTTACATAATTCTTGTTTCTCATGACATTTCTAACATTGCCCACAATTATCAACTTTCTAAGTCTTTCTGAGCAAGAGAAATCGCAAAACATAGTCATTTCTTCATTGCCGTACAAAAACAACACTTTTTTGCACTCCTGTCTCACTTTCTCTTGGAAACAATGACTTACATCAATCCTTTTACATAATTCTTGTTTCTCAAGACATTTCTAACATTGCCCACAATTATCAATTTTCTAAGTCTTTCTGAGCAAGAGAAATCGCAAAACATAGTCATTTCTTCATTGCCGTACAAAAACAACACTTTTTTGCACTCCTGTCTCACTTTCTCTTGGAAACAATGACTTACATCAATCTTTTTACATAATTCTTGTTTCTCATGACATTTCTAACATTGCCCACAATTATCAACTTTCTAAGTCTTTCTGAGCAGGAGAAATCGCAAAACATAGTCATTTCTTCATTGCCGTACAAAAACGCTTTTTTTACACTCCTGTCTCACTTTCTCTTAGAAACAATGATTTACATCAATCCTTTTACATAATTCTTGTTTCTCAAGACATTTCTAACATTGCCCACAATTATCAACTTTCTAAGTCTTTCTGAGCAAGAGAAATCGCAAAACATAGTCATTTCTTCATTGCCGTACAAAAACAACACTTTTTTGCACTTCTGTCTCACTTTCTCTTGGAAACAATGACTTACATCAATCTTTTTACATAATTCTTGTTTCTCATGACATTTCTAACATTGCCCACAATTATCAATTTTCTAAGTCTTTCTTAGCAAGAGAAATCGCAAAACATAGTCATTTCTTCATTGCCGTATAAAAACAACGCTTGTTTACACTCCTGTCTCACTTTCTCTTGAAAACAATGACTTACATCAATCCTTTTACATAATTCATGTTTCTCATGACATTTCTAACATTGCCCACAATTATCAACTTTCTAAGTCTTTCTGAGCAAGAGAAATCGCAAAACATAGTCATTTCTTCATTGCCGTACAAAAACAACGCTTTTTTACACTCCTGTCTCACTTTCTCTTGGTAACAATGACTTACATCAATCCTTTTACATAATGTTTGTTTCTCATGACATATCTAACATTGCCCACAATTATCAACTTTCTAAGTCTTTCTGAGCAAGAGAAATCGCAAAACATAGTCATTTCTTCATTGCCGTACAAAAACGCTTTTTTACACTCCTGTCTCACTTTCTCTTGAAAACAATGACTTACATCAATCCTTTTACATAATTCTTGTTTCTTATGACATTTCTAACATTGCCCACAATTATAAACTTTCTAATTCTTTCTGAGCAAGAGAAATCGCAAAACATAGTCATTTCTTCATTGCCGTACAAAAACAATGCTTTTTTGCACTCTTGTCTCACTTTCTCTTGGAAACAATGACTTACATCAATCCTTTTACATAATTCTTGTTTCTCATGACATTTTTAACATTGCCCACAATTATCAACTTTTTAAGTCTTTCTTAGCAAGAGAAATCGCAAAACATAGTCATTTCTTCATTGCCGTACAAAAACAACGCTTTTTTACACTCCTGTCTCACTTTCTCTTGGTAACAATGACTTACATCAATCCTTTTACATAATGTTTGTTTCTCATGACATATCTAACATTGCCCACAATTATCAACTTTCTAAGTCTTTCTGAGCAAGAGAAATCGCAAAACATAGTCATTTCTTCATTGCCGTACAAAAACGCTTTTTTACACTCCTGTCTCACTTTCTCTTGAAAACAATGACTTACATCAATCCTTTTACATAATTCTTGTTTCTTATGACATTTCTAACATTGCCCACAATTATAAACTTTCTAAGTCTTTCTGAGCAAGAGAAATCGCAAAACATAGTCATTTCTTCATTGCCGTACAAAAACAATGCTTTTTTGCACTCTTGTCTCACTTTCTCTTGGAAACAATGACTTACATCAATCCTTTTACATAATTCTTGTTTCTCATGACATTTCTAACATTGCCCACAATTATCAACTTTCTAGGTCTTTCTGAGTAAGAGAAATCGCAAAACATAGTCATTTCTTCATTGCCGTACAAAAACAATGCTTTTTTGCACTCTTGTCTCACTTTCTCTTGGAAACAATGACTTACATCAATCCTTTTACATAATTCTTGTTTCTCATGACATTTCTAACATTGCCCACAATTATCAACTTTTTAAGTCTTTCTTAGCAAGAGAAATCGCAAAACATAGTCATTTCTTCATTGCCGTACAAAAACAACGCTTTTTATACTCCTGTCTCACTTTCTCTTGAAAACAATGACTTACATCAATCCTTTTACATAATGTTTGTTTCTCATGACATTTCTAACATTGCCCACAATTATCAACTTTCTAAGTCTTTCTGAGCAAGAGAAATCGCAAAACATAGTCATTTCTTCATTGCCGTACAAAAACAATGCTTTTTTGCACTCTTGTCTCACTTTCTCTTGGAAACAATGACTTACATCAATCCTTTTACATAATTCTTGTTTCTCATGACATTTCTAACATTGCCCACAATTATCAACTTTTTAAGTCTTTCTTAGCAAGAGAAATCGCAAAACATAGTCATTTCTTCATTGCCGTACAAAAACAACGCTTTTTATACTCCTGTCTCACTTTCTCTTGAAAACAATGACTTACATCAATCCTTTTACATAATGTTTGTTTCTCATGACATTTCTAACATTGCCCACAATTATCAACTTTCTAAGTCTTTCTGAGCAAGAGAAATCGCAAAACATAGTCATTTCTTCATTGCCGTACAAAAACAACACTTTTTTGCACTCCTGTCTCACTTTCTCTTGGAAACAATGACTTACATCAATCTTTTTACATAATTCTTGTTTCTCATGATATTTCTAACATTGCCCACAATTATCAATTTTCTGAGTCTTTCTTAGCAAGAGAAATCGCAAAACATAGTCATTTCTTCATTGCCGTATAAAAACAACGCTTGTTTACACTCCTGTCTCACTTTCTCTTGAAAACAATGACTTACATCAATCCTTTTACATAATTCATGTTTCTCATGACATTTCTAACATTGCCCACAATTATCAACTTTCTAAGTCTTTCTGAGCAAGAGAAATCGCAAAACATAGTCATTTCTTCATTGCCGTACAAAAACAATGCTTTTTTGCACTCTTGTCTCACTTTCTCTTGGAAACAATGACTTACATCAATCCTTTTACATAATTCTTGTTTCTCATGACATTTCTAACATTGCCCACAATTATCAACTTTTTAAGTCTTTCTTAGCAAGAGAAATCGCAAAACATAGTCATTTCTTCATTGCCGTACAAAAACAACGCTTTTTATACTCCTGTCTCACTTTCTCTTGAAAACAATGACTTACATCAATCCTTTTACATAATGTTTGTTTCTCATGACATTTCTAACATTGCCCACAATTATCAACTTTCTAAGTCTTTCTGAGCAAGAGAAATCGCAAAACATAGTCATTTCTTCATTGCCGTACAAAAACAATGCTTTTTTGCACTCTTGTCTCACTTTCTCTTGGAAACAATGACTTACATCAATCCTTTTACATAATTCTTGTTTCTCATGACATTTCTAACATTGCCCACAATTATCAACTTTTTAAGTCTTTCTTAGCAAGAGAAATCGCAAAACATAGTCATTTCTTCATTGCCGTACAAAAACAACACTTATTTACACTCCTGTCTTACTTTCTCTTGAAAACAATGACTTACATCAATCCTTTTACATAATTCTTGTTTCTCATGACATTTGTAACATTGCCCACAATTATCAACTTTCTAAGTCTTTCTGAGCAAGAGAAATCGCAAAACATAGTCATTTCTTCATTGCCGTACAAAAACAACGCTTTTTTATACTCCTGTCTCACTTTCTCTTGAAAACAATGACTTACATCAATCCTTTTACATAATGTTTGTTTCTCATGACATTTCTAACATTGCCCACAATATCAACTTTCTAAGTCTTTCTGAGCAAGAGAAATCGCAAAACATAGTCATTTCATCATTGCCGTACAAAAACAATGCTTTTTTGCACTCTTGTCTCACTTTCTCTTGGAAACAATGACTTACATCAATCCTTTTACATAATTCTTGTTTCTCATGACATTTCTAACATTGCCCACAATTATCAACTTTTTAAGTCTTTCTTAGCAAGAGAAATCGCAAAACATAGTCATTTCTTCATTGCCGTACAAAAAGAACACTTATTTACACTCCTGTCTTACTTTCTCTTAAAAACAATGACTTACATCAATCCTTTTACATAATTCTTGTTTCTCATGACATTTCTAACATTGCCCACAATTATCAACTTTCTAAGTCTTTCTGAGCAAGAGAAATCGCAAAACATAGTCATTTCTTCATTGCCGTACAAAAACAAGGCTTTTTTACACTCCTGTCTCACTTTCTCTTGGAAACAATGATTTACATCAATCCTTTTACATAATTCTTGTTTCTCATGACATTTCTAACATTGCCCACAATTATCAACTTTCTAAGTCTTTCTGAGCAAGAGAAATCGCAAAATATAGTCATTTCTTCATTGGCGTATAAAAACAACGCTTTTTTGCATTCCTGTCTCACTTTCTCTTGGAAGCAATGATTTACAGCAATCATTTTACATAATTCTTGTTTCTCATGACATTTCTAACATTGCCCACAATTATCAACTTTCTAAGTCTTTCTGAGCAGGAGAAATTGCAAAACATAGTCATTTCTTCATTGCCGTACAAAAACAACGCTTTTTTGCACTTTTGTCTCACTTTTTCTTGGAAACAATGACTTACATCAGTCCTTTTACATAATTCTTGTTTCTCATGACATTTCTAACATTGCCCACAATTATCAACTTTCTAAGTCTTTCTGAGCAAGAGAAATCGCAAAACATAGTCATTTCTTCATTGCCGTACAAAAACAACACTTTTTTGCACTCCTGTCTCACTTTCTCTTGGAAACAATGACTTACATCAATCCTTTTACATAATTCTTGTTTCTCAAGACATTTCTAACATTGCCCACAATTATCAATTTTCTAAGTCTTTCTGAGCAGGAGAAATCGCAAAACATAGTCATTTCTTCATTGCCGTACAAAAACAACGCTTTTTTACACTCCTGTCTCACTTTCTCTTGGTAACAATGACTTACATCAATCCTTTTACATAATGTTTGTTTCTCATGACATATCTAACATTGCCCACAATTATCAACTTTCTAAGTCTTTCTGAGCAAGAGAAATCGCAAAACATAGTCATTTCTTCATTGCCGTACAAAAACGCTTTTTTACACTCCTGTCTCACTTTCTCTTGAAAACAATGACTTACATCAATCCTTTTACATAATTCTTGTTTCTTATGACATTTCTAACATTGCCCACAATTATCAACTTTCTAAGTCTTTCTGAGCAAGAGAAATCGCAAAACATAGTCATTTCTTCATTGCCGTACAAAAACAATGCTTTTTTGCACTCTTGTCTCACTTTCTCTTGGAAACAATGACTTACATCAATCCTTTTACATAATTCTTGTTTCTCATGACATTTCTAACATTGCCCACAATTATCAACTTTCTAGGTCTTTCTGAGTAAGAGAAATCGCAAAACATAGTCATTTCTTCATTGCCGTACAAAAACAATGCTTTTTTGCACTCTTGTCTCACTTTCTCTTGGAAACAATGACTTACATCAATCCTTTTACATAATTCTTGTTTCTCATGACATTTCTAACATTGCCCACAATTATCAACTTTTTAAGTCTTTCTTAGCAAGAGAAATCGCAAAACATAGTCATTTCTTCATTGTTGTACAAAAACAACGCTTTTTATACTCCTGTCTCACTTTCTCTTGAAAACAATGACTTACATCAATCCTTTTACATAATGTTTGTTTCTCATGACATTTCTAACATTGCCCACAATTATCAACTTTCTAAGTCTTTCTGAGCAAGAGAAATCGCAAAACATAGTAATTTCTTCATTGCCGTACAAAAACAACACTTATTTACACTCCTGTCTTACTTTCTCTTGAAAACAATGACTTACATCAATCCTTTTACATAATTCTTGTTTCTCATGACATTTGTAACATTGCCCACAATTATCAACTTTCTAAGTCTTTCTGAGCAAGAGAAATCGCAAAACATAGTCATTTCTTCATTGCCGTACAAAAACAAGGCTTTTTTACACTCCTGTCTCACTTTCTCTTGGAAACAATGATTTACATCAATCCTTTTACATAATTCTTGTTTCTCATGACATTTCTAACATTGCCCACAATTATCAACTTTCTAAGTCTTTCTGAGCAAGAGAAATCGCAAAATATAGTCATTTCTTCATTGGCGTATAAAAACAACGCTTTTTTGCATTCCTGTCTCACTTTCTCTTGGAAGCAATGATTTACAGCAATCATTTTACATAATTCTTGTTTCTCATGACATTTCTAACATTGCCCACAATTATCAACTTTCTAAGTCTTTCTGAGCAGGAGAAATTGCAAAACATAGTCATTTCTTCATTGCCGTAGAAAAACAACGCTTTTTTACACTCCTGTCTCACTTTCTCTTGGAAACAATGACTTACATCAATCCTTTTACATAATTCTTGTTTCTCATGACATTTCTAACATTACCCACAATTATCAACTTTCTAAGTCTTTCTGAGCAAGAGAAATCGCAAAACATAGTCATTTCTTCATTGCCGTACAAAAAAAACGCTTTTTTATACTCCTGTCTAACTTTCTCTTGGAAACAATGACTTACATCAATTGTTTTACATAATTCTTGTTTCTCATGACATTTCTAACATTGCCCACAATTATCAACTTTCTAAGTCTTTCTTAGCAAGAGAAATCGCAAAACATAGTCATTTCTTCATTGCCGTACAAAAACAACGCTTTTTTACACTCCTGTCTCACTTTCTCTTGAAAACAATGACTTACATCAATCCTTTTACATAATTCTTGTTTCTCATGACATTTCTAACATTGCCCACAATTATCAACTTTCTAAGTCTTTCTGAGCAGGAGAAATCGCAAAACATAGTCATTTCTTCATTGCCGTATAAAAACAACGCTTTTTTGCATTCCTGTCTCACTTTCTCTTGGAAGCAATGATTTACAGCAATCATTTTACATAATTCTTGTTTCTCATGACATTTCTAACATTGCCCACAATTATCAACTTTCTAAGTCTTTCTGAGCAGGAGAAATTGCAAAACATAGTCATTTCTTCATTGCCGTAGAAAAACAACGCTTTTTTACACTCCTGTCTCACTTTCTCTTGGAAACAATGACTTACATCAATCCTTTTACATAATTCTTGTTTCTCATGACATTTCTAACATTACCCACAATTATCAACTTTCTAAGTCTTTCTGAGCAAGAGAAATCGCAAAACATAGTCATTTCTTCATTGCCGTACAAAAACAATGCTTTTTTATACTCCTGTCTAACTTTCTCTTGGAAACAATGACTTACATCAATTGTTTTACATAATTCTTGTTTCTCATGACATTTCTAACATTGCCCACAATTATCAACTTTCTAAGTCTTTCTTAGCAAGAGAAATCGCAAAACATAGTCATTTCTTCATTGCCGTACAAAAACAACGCTTTTTTACACTCCTGTCTCACTTTCTCTTGAAAACAATGACTTACATCAATCCTTTTACATAATTCTTGTTTCTCATGACATTTCTAACATTGCCCACAATTATCAACTTTCTAAGTCTTTCTGAGCAGGAGAAATCTTAAAACATAGTCATTTCTTCATTGCCGTACAAAAACAACGCTTTTTTACACTCCTGTCTCACTTTCTCTTAGAAACAATGACTTACATCAATCCTTTTACATAATGTTTGTTTCTCATGACATATCTAACATTGCCCACAATTATCAACTTTCTAAGTCTTTCTGAGCAAGAGAAATCGCAAAACATAGTCATTTCTTCATTGCCGTACAAAAACGCTTTTTTACACTCCTGTCTCACTTTCTCTTGAAAACAATGACTTACATCAATCCTTTTACATAATTCTTGTTTCTTATGACATTTCTAACATTGCCCACAATTATCAACTTTCTAAGTCTTTCTGAGCAAGAGAAAACGCAAAACATAGTCATTTCTTCATTGCCGTACATAAACAATGCTTTTTTGCACTCTTGTCTCACTTTCTCTTGGAAACAATGACTTACATCAATCCTTTTACATAATTCTTGTTTCTCATGACATTTCTAACATTGCCCACAATTATCAACTTTCTAGGTCTTTCTGAGTAAGAGAAATCGCAAAACATAGTCATTTCTTCATTGCCGTACAAAAACAATGCTTTTTTGCACTCTTGTCTCACTTTCTCTTGGAAACAATGACTTACATCAATCCTTTTACATAATTCTTGTTTCTCATGACATTTCTAACATTGCCCACAATTATCAATTTTTTAAGTCTTTCTTAGCAAGAGAAATCGCAAAACATAGTCATTTCTTCATTGCCGTACAAAAACAACGCTTTTTATACTCCTGTCTCACTTTCTCTTGAAAACAATGACTTACATCAATCCTTTTACATAATGTTTGTTTCTCATGACATTTCTAACATTGCCCACAATTATCAACTTTCTAAGTCTTTCTGAGCAAGAGAAATCGCAAAACATAGTCATTTCTTCATTGCCGTACAAAAACAATGCTTTTTTGCACTCTTGTCTCACTTTCTCTTGGAAACAATGACTTACATCAATCCTTTTACATAATTCTTGTTTCTCATGACATTTCTAACATTGCCCACAATTATCAACTTTTTAAGTCTTTCTTAGCAAGAGAAATCGCAAAACATAGTCATTTCTTCATTGCCGTACAAAAACAACGCTTTTTTACACTCCTGTCTCACTTTCTCTTGAAAACAATGACTTACATCAATCCTTTTACATAATTCTTGTTTCTCATGACATTTCTAACATTGCCCACAATTATCAACTTTCTAAGTCTTTCTGAGCAGGATAAATCTTAAAACATAGTCATTTCTTCATTGCCGTACAAAAACAACGCTTTTTTACACTCCTGTCTCACTTTCTCTTAGAAACAATGATTTACATCAACCCTTTTACATAATTCTTGTTTCTCAAGACATTTCTAACATTGCCCACAATTATCAACTTTCTAAGTCTTTCTGAGCAAGAGAAATCGCAAAACATAGTCATTTCTTCATTGCCGTAAAAAAACAACACTTTTTTGCACTCCTGTCTCACTTTCTCTTGGAAACAATGACTTACATCAATCCTTTTACATAATTCTTGTTTCTCAAGACATTTCTAACATTGCCCACAATTATCAATTTTCTAAGTCTTTCTGAGCAGGAGAAATCGCAAAACATAGTCATTTCTTCATTGCCGTACAAAAACAACGCTTTTTTACACTCCTGTCTCACTTTCTCTTGGTAACAATGACTTACATCAATCCTTTTACATAATGTTTGTTTCTCATGACATATCTAACATTGCCCACAATTATCAACTTTCTAAGTCTTTCTGAGCAAGAGAAATCGCAAAACATAGTCATTTCTTCATTGCCGTACATAAACAATGCTTTTTTGCACTCTTGTCTCACTTTCTCTTGGAAACAATGACTTACATCAATCCTTTTACATAATTCTTGTTTCTCATGACATTTCTAACATTGCCCACAATTATCAACTTTCTAGGTCTTTCTGAGTAAGAGAAATCGCAAAACATAGTCATTTCTTCATTGCCGTACAAAAACAATGCTTTTTTGCACTCTTGTCTCACTTTCTCTTGGAAACAATGACTTACATCAATCCTTTTACATAATTCTTGTTTCTCATGACATTGCTAACATTGCCCACAATTATCAATTTTTTAAGTCTTTCTTAGCAAGAGAAATCGCAAAACATAGTCATTTCTTCATTGCCGTACAAAAACAACGCTTTTTATACTCCTGTCTCACTTTCTCTTGAAAACAATGACTTACATCAATCCTTTTACATAATGTTTGTTTCTCATGACATTTCTAACATTGCCCACAATTATCAACTTTCTAAGTCTTTCTGAGCAAGAGAAATCGCAAAACATAGTCATTTCTTCATTGCCGTACAAAAACAATGCTTTTTTGCACTCTTGTCTCACTTTCTCTTGGAAACAATGACTTACATCAATCCTTTTACATAATTCTTGTTTCTCATGACATTTCTAACATTGCCCACAATTATCAACTTTTTAAGTCTTTCTTAGCAAGAGAAATCGCAAAACATAGTCATTTCTTCATTGCCGTACAAAAACAACACTTATTTACACTCCTGTCTTACTTTCTCTTGAAAACAATGACTTACATCAATCCTTTTACATAATTCTTGTTTCTCATGACATTTGTAACATTGCCCACAATTATCAACTTTCTAAGTCTTTCTGAGCAAGAGAAATCGCAAAACATAGTCATTTCTTCATTGCCGTACAAAAACAAGGCTTTTTTACACTCCTGTCTCACTTTCTCTTGGAAACAATGATTTACATCAATCCTTTTACATAATTCTTGTTTCTCATGACATTTCTAACATTGCCCACAATTATCAACTTTCTAAGTCTTTCTGAGCAAGAGAAATCGCAAAATATAGTCATTTCTTCATTGGCGTATAAAAACAACGCTTTTTTGCATTCCTGTCTCACTTTCTCTTGGAAGCAATGATTTACAGCAATCATTTTACATAATTCTTGTTTCTCATGACATTTCTAACATTGCCCACAATTATCAACTTTCTAAGTCTTTCTGAGCAGGAGAAATTGCAAAACATAGTCATTTCTTCATTGCCGTAGAAAAACAACGCTTTTTTACACTCCTGTCTCACTTTCTCTTGGAAACAATGACTTACATCAATCCTTTTACATAATTCTTGTTTCTCATGACATTTCTAACATTACCCACAATTATCAACTTTCTAAGTCTTTCTGAGCAAGAGAAATCGCAAAACATAGTCATTTCTTCATTGCCGTACAAAAAAAACGCTTTTTTATACTCCTGTCTAACTTTCTCTTGGAAACAATGACTTACATCAATTGTTTTACATAATTCTTGTTTCTCATGACATTTCTGACATTGCCCACAATTATCAACTTTCTAAGTCTTTCTTAGCAAGAGAAATCGCAAAACATAGTCATTTCTTCATTGCCGTACAAAAACAACGCTTTTTTACACTCCTGTCTCACTTTCTCTTGAAAACAATGACTTACATCAATCCTTTTACATAATTCTTGTTTCTCATGACATTTCTAACATTGCCCACAATTATCAACTTTCTAAGTCTTTCTGAGCAGGAAAAATCGCAAAACATAGTCATTTCTTCATTGCCGTATAAAAACAACGCTTTTTTACACTCCTGTCTCACTTTCTCTTAGAAACAATGATTTACATCAACCCTTTTACATAATTCTTGTTTCTCAAGACATTTCTAACATTGCCCACAATTATCAACTTTCTAAGTCTTTCTGAGCAAGAGAAATCGCAAAACATAGTCATTTCTTCATTGCCGTATAAAAACAACGCTTTTTTGCATTCCTGTCTCACTTTCTCTTGGAAGCAATGATTTACAGCAATCCTTTTACATAATTCTTGTTTCTCATGACATTTCTAACATTGTCCACAATTATCAACTTTCTAAGTCTTTCTGAGCAGGAGAAATAGCAAAACATAGTCATTTCTTCATTGCCGTAGAAAAACAACGCTTTTTTACACTCCTGTCTCACTTTCTCTTGGAAACAATGACTTACATCAATCCTTTTACATAATTCTTGTTTCTCATGACATTTCTAACATTACCCACAATTATCAACTTTCTAAGTCTTTCTGAGCAAGAGAAATCGCAAAACATAGTCATTTCTTCATTGCCGTACAAAAACAACGCTTTTTTATACTCCTGTCTAACTTTCTCTTGGAAACAATGACTTACATCAATTGTTTTACATAATTCTTGTTTCTCATGACATTTCTAACATTGCCCACAATTATCAACTTTCTAAGTCTTTCTGAGCAAGAGAAATCGCAAAACATAGTCATTTCTTCATTGCCGTACAAAAACAATGCTTTTTTGCACTCTTGTCTCACTTTCTCTTGGAAACAATGACTTACATCAATCCTTTTACATAATTCTTGTTTCTCATGACATTTCTAACATTGCCCACAATTATCAACTTTCTAGGTCTTTCTGAGTAAGAGAAATCGCAAAACATAGTCATTTCTTCATTGCCGTACAAAAACAATGCTTTTTTGCACTCTTGTCTCACTTTCTCTTGGAAACAATGACTTACATCAATCCTTTTACATAATTCTTGTTTCTCATGACATTTCTAACATTGCCCACAATTATCAATTTTTTAAGTCTTTCTTAGCAAGAGAAATCGCAAAACATAGTCATTTCTTCATTGCCGTACAAAAACAACGCTTTTTATACTCCTGTCTCACTTTCTCTTGAAAACAATGACTTACATCAATCCTTTTACATAATGTTTGTTTCTCATGACATTTCTAACATTGCCCACAATTATCAACTTTCTAAGTCTTTCTGAGCAAGAGAAATCGCAAAACATAGTCATTTCTTCATTGCCGTACAAAAACAATGCTTTTTTGCACTCTTGTCTCACTTTCTCTTGGAAACAATGACTTACATCAATCCTTTTACATAATTCTTGTTTCTCATGACATTTCTAACATTGCCCACAATTATCAACTTTTTAAGTCTTTCTTAGCAAGAGAAATCGCAAAACATAGTCATTTCTTCATTGCCGTACAAAAACAACACTTATTTACACTCCTGTCTTACTTTCTCTTGAAAACAATGACTTACATCAATCCTTTTACATAATTCTTGTTTCTCATGACATTTGTAACATTGCCCACAATTATCAACTTTCTAAGTCTTTCTGAGCAAGAGAAATCGCAAAACATAGTCATTTCTTCATTGCCGTACAAAAACAAGGCTTTTTTACACTCCTGTCTCACTTTCTCTTGGAAACAATGATTTACATCAATCCTTTTACATAATTCTTGTTTCTCATGACATTTCTAACATTGCCCACAATTATCAACTTTCTAAGTCTTTCTGAGCAAGAGAAATCGCAAAATATAGTCATTTCTTCATTGGCGTATAAAAACAACGCTTTTTTGCATTCCTGTCTCACTTTCTCTTGGAAGCAATGATTTACAGCAATCATTTTACATAATTCTTGTTTCTCATGACATTTCTAACATTGCCCACAATTATCAACTTTCTAAGTCTTTCTGAGCAGGAGAAATTGCAAAACATAGTCATTTCTTCATTGCCGTACAAAAAAAACGCTTTTTTATACTCCTGTCTAACTTTCTCTTGGAAACAATGACTTACATCAATCCTTTTACATAATTCTTGTTTCTCATGACATTTCTAACATTGCCCACAATTATCAACTTTCTAGGTCTTTCTGAGTAAGAGAAATCGCAAAACATAGTCATTTCTTCATTGCCGTACAAAAACAATGCTTTTTTGCACTCTTGTCTCACTTTCTCTTGGAAACAATGACTTACATCAATCCTTTTACATAATTCTTGTTTCTCATGACATTTCTAACATTGCCCACAATTATCAATTTTTTAAGTCTTTCTTAGCAAGAGAAATCGCAAAACATAGTCATTTCTTCATTGCCGTACAAAAACAACGCTTTTTATACTCCTGTCTCACTTTCTCTTGAAAACAATGACTTACATCAATCCTTTTACATAATGTTTGTTTCTCATGACATTTCTAACATTGCCCACAATTATCAACTTTCTAAGTCTTTCTGAGCAAGAGAAATCGCAAAACATAGTCATTTCTTCATTGCCGTACAAAAAAAACGCTTTTTTATACTCCTGTCTAACTTTCTCTTGGAAACAATGACTTACATCAATTGTTTTACATAATTCTTGTTTCTCATGACATTTCTAACATTGCCCACAATTATCAACTTTCTAAGTCTTTCTTAGCAAGAGAAATCGCAAAACATAGTCATTTCTTCATTGCCGTACAAAAACAACGCTTTTTTACACTCCTGTCTCACTTTCTCTTGAAAACAATGACTTACATCAATCCTTTTACATAATTCTTGTTTCTCATGACATTTCTAACATTGCCCACAATTATCAACTTTCTAAGTCTTTCTGAGCAGGAGAAATCGCAAAACATAGTCATTTCTTCATTGCCGTATAAAAACAACGCTTTTTTACACTCCTGTCTCACTTTCTCTTGGAAACAATGACTTACATCAATCCTTTTACATAATTCTTGTTTCTCATGACATTTCTAACATTACCCACAATTATCAACTTTCTAAGTCTTTCTGAGCAAGAGAAATCGCAAAACATAGTCATTTCTTCATTGCCGTACAAAAACAACGCTTTTTTATACTCCTGTCTAACTTTCTCTTGGAAACAATGACTTACATCAATTGTTTTACATAATTCTTGTTTCTCATGACATTTCTAACATTGCCCACAATTATCAACTTTCTAAGTCTTTCTTAGCAAGAGAAATCGCAAAACATAGTCATTTCTTCATTGCCGTACAAAAACAACGCTTTTTTACACTCCTGTCTCACTTTCTCTTGAAAACAATGACTTACATCAATCCTTTTACATAATTCTTGTTTCTCTAACATTTCTAACATTGCCCACAATTATCAACTTTCTAAGTCTTTCTGAGCAGTAGAAATCGCAAAACATAGTCATTTCTTCATTGCCGTACAAAAACAACGCTTTTTTACACTCCTGTCTCACTTTCTCTTAGAAACAATGATTTACATCAACCCTTTTACATAATTCTTGTTTCTCAAGACATTTCTAACATTGCCCACAATTATCAACTTTCTAAGTCTTTCTGAGCAAGAGAAATCGCAAAACATAGTCATTTCTTCATTGCCGTAAAAAAACAACACTTTTTTGCACTCCTGTCTCACTTTCTATTGGAAACAATGACTTACATCAATCTTTTTACATAATTCTTGTTTCTCATGACATTTCTAACATTGCCCACAATTATCAACTTTCTAAGTCTTTCTGAGCAAGAGAAATCGCAAAACATAGTCATTTCTTCATTGCCGTACAAAAACAACGCTTTTTTACACTCCTGTCTCACTTTCTCTTGGAAACAATGACTTACATCAATCCTTTTACATAATGTTTGTTTCTCATGACATTTCTAACATTGCCCACAATTATCAACTTTCTAAGTCTTTCTGAGCAAGAGAAATCGCAAAACATAGTCATTTCTTCATTGCCGTACAAAAACAATGCTTTTTTGCACTCTTGTCTCACTTTTTCTTGGAAACAATGACTTACATCAATCCTTTTACATAATTCTTGTTTCTCATGACTTTTCTAACATTGCCCAAAATTATCAACTTTCTAAGTCTTTCTGAGCAGGAGAAATCGCAAAACATAGTCATTTCTTCATTGCCGTACAAAAACAACGCTTTTTTACACTCCTGTCTCACTTTCTCTTAGAAACAATGATTTACATCAATCCTTTTACATAATTCCTGTTTCTCAAGACATTTCTAACATTGCCCACAATTATCAACTTTCTAAGTCTTTCTGAGCAAGAGAAATCGCAAAATATAGTCATTTCTTCATTGCCGTACAAAAACAACACTTATTTACACTCCTGTCTTACTTTCTCTTGAAAACAATGACTTACATCAATCCTTTTACATAATTCTTGTTTCTCATGACATTTGTAACATTGCCCACAATTATCAACTTTCTAAGTCTTTCTGAGCAAGAGAAATCGCAAAACATAGTCATTTCTTCATTGCCGTACAAAAACAAGGCTTTTTTACACTCCTGTCTCACTTTCTCTTGGAAACAATGATTTACATCAATCCTTTTACATAATTCTTGTTTCTCATGACATTTCTAACATTGCCCACAATTATCAACTTTCTAAGTCTTTCTGAGCAAGAGAAATCGCAAAATATAGTCATTTCTTCATTGGCGTATAAAAACAACGCTTTTTTGCATTCCTGTCTCACTTTCTCTTGGAAGCAATGATTTACAGCAATCATTTTACATAATTCTTGTTTCTCATGACATTTCTAACATTGCCCACAATTATCAACTTTCTAAGTCTTTCTGAGCAGGAGAAATTGCAAAACATAGTCATTTCTTCATTGCCGTAGAAAAACAACGCTTTTTTACACTCCTGTCTCACTTTCTCTTGGAAACAATGACTTACATCAATCCTTTTACATAATTCTTGTTTCTCATGACATTTCTAACATTACCCACAATTATCAACTTTCTAAGTCTTTCTGAGCAAGAGAAATCGCAAAACATAGTCATTTCTTCATTGCCGTACAAAAAAAACGCTTTTTTATACTCCTGTCTAACTTTCTCTTGGAAACAATGACTTACATCAATTGTTTTACATAATTCTTGTTTCTCATGACATTTCTAACATTGCCCACAATTATCAACTTTCTAAGTCTTTCTGAGCAAGAGAAATCGCAAAACATAGTCATTTCTTCATTGCCGTACAAAAACAATGCTTTTTTGCACTCTTGTCTCACTTTCTCTTGGAAACAATGACTTACATCAATCCTTTTACATAATTCTTGTTTCTCATGACATTTCTAACATTGCCCACAATTATCAACTTTCTAGGTCTTTCTGAGTAAGAGAAATCGCAAAACATAGTCATTTCTTCATTGCCGTACAAAAACAATGCTTTTTTGCACTCTTGTCTCACTTTCTCTTGGAAACAATGACTTACATCAATCCTTTTACATAATTCTTGTTTCTCATGACATTTCTAACATTGCCCACAATTATCAATTTTTTAAGTCTTTCTTAGCAAGAGAAATCGCAAAACATAGTCATTTCTTCATTGCCGTACAAAAACAACGCTTTTTATACTCCTGTCTCACTTTCTCTTGAAAACAATGACTTACATCAATCCTTTTACATAATGTTTGTTTCTCATGACATTTCTAACATTGCCCACAATTATCAACTTTCTAAGTCTTTCTGAGCAAGAGAAATCGCAAAACATAGTCATTTCTTCATTGCCGTACAAAAAAAACGCTTTTTTATACTCCTGTCTAACTTTCTCTTGGAAACAATGACTTACATCAATTGTTTTACATAATTCTTGTTTCTCATGACATTTCTAACATTGCCCACAATTATCAACTTTCTAAGTCTTTCTTAGCAAGAGAAATCGCAAAACATAGTCATTTCTTCATTGCCGTACAAAAACAACGCTTTTTTACACTCCTGTCTCACTTTCTCTTGAAAACAATGACTTACATCAATCCTTTTACATAATTCTTGTTTCTCATGACATTTCTAACATTGCCCACAATTATCAACTTTCTAAGTCTTTCTGAGCAGGAGAAATCGCAAAACATAGTCATTTCTTCATTGCCGTATAAAAACAACGCTTTTTTACACTCCTGTCTCACTTTCTCTTGGAAACAATGACTTACATCAATCCTTTTACATAATTCTTGTTTCTCATGACATTTCTAACATTACCCACAATTATCAACTTTCTAAGTCTTTCTGAGCAAGAGAAATCGCAAAACATAGTCATTTCTTCATTGCCGTACAAAAACAACGCTTTTTTATACTCCTGTCTAACTTTCTCTTGGAAACAATGACTTACATCAATTGTTTTACATAATTCTTGTTTCTCATGACATTTCTAACATTGCCCACAATTATCAACTTTCTAAGTCTTTCTTAGCAAGAGAAATCGCAAAACATAGTCATTTCTTCATTGCCGTACAAAAACAACGCTTTTTTACACTCCTGTCTCACTTTCTCTTAGAAACAATGATTTACATCAACCCTTTTACATAATTCTTGTTTCTCAAGACATTTCTAACATTGCCCACAATTATCAACTTTCTAAGTCTTTCTGAGCAAGAGAAATCGCAAAACATAGTCATTTCTTCATTGCCGTAAAAAAACAACACTTTTTTGCACTCCTGTCTCACTTTCTATTGGAAACAATGACTTACATCAATCTTTTTACATAATTCTTGTTTCTCATGACATTTCTAACATTGCCCACAATTATCAACTTTCTAAGTCTTTCTGAGCAAGAGAAATCGCAAAACATAGTCATTTCTTCATTGCCGTACAAAAACAACGCTTTTTTACACTCCTGTCTCACTTTCTCTTGGAAACAATGACTTACATCAATCCTTTTACATAATGTTTGTTTCTCATGACATTTCTAACATTGCCCACAATTATCAACTTTCTAAGTCTTTCTGAGCAAGAGAAATCGCAAAACATAGTCATTTCTTCATTGCCGTACAAAAACAATGCTTTTTTGCACTCTTGTCTCACTTTCTCTTGGAAACAATGACTTACATCAATCCTTTTACATAATTCTTGTTTCTCATGACATTTCTAACATTGCCCACAATTATCAACTTTCTAGGTCTTTCTGAGTAAGAGAAATCGCAAAACATAGTCATTTCTTCATTGCCGTACAAAAACAATGCTTTTTTGCACTCTTGTCTCACTTTCTCTTGGAAACAATGACTTACATCAATCCTTTTACATAATTCTTGTTTCTCATGACATTTCTAACATTGCCCACAATTATCAATTTTTTAAGTCTTTCTTAGCAAGAGAAATCGCAAAACATAGTCATTTCTTCATTGCCGTACAAAAACAACGCTTTTTATACTCCTGTCTCACTTTCTCTTGAAAACAATGACTTACATCAATCCTTTTACATAATGTTTGTTTCTCATGACATTTCTAACATTGCCCACAATTATCAACTTTCTAAGTCTTTCTGAGCAAGAGAAATCGCAAAACATAGTCATTTCTTCATTGCCGTACAAAAAAAACGCTTTTTTATACTCCTGTCTAACTTTCTCTTGGAAACAATGACTTACATCAATTGTTTTACATAATTCTTGTTTCTCATGACATTTCTAACATTGCCCACAATTATCAACTTTCTAAGTCTTTCTTAGCAAGAGAAATCGCAAAACATAGTCATTTCTTCATTGCCGTACAAAAACAACGCTTTTTTACACTCCTGTCTCACTTTCTCTTGAAAACAATGACTTACATCAATTCTTTTACATAATTCTTGTTTCTCATGACATTTCTAACATTGCCCACAATTATCAACTTTCTAAGTCTTTCTGAGCAGGAGAAATCGCAAAACATAGTCATTTCTTCATTGCCGTATAAAAACAACGCTTTTTTACACTCCTGTCTCACTTTCTCTTGGAAACAATGACTTACATCAATCCTTTTACATAATTCTTGTTTCTCATGACATTTCTAACATTACCCACAATTATCAACTTTCTAAGTCTTTCTGAGCAAGAGAAATCGCAAAACATAGTCATTTCTTCATTGCCGTACAAAAACAACGCTTTTTTATACTCCTGTCTAACTTTCTCTTGGAAACAATGACTTACATCAATTGTTTTACATAATTCTTGTTTCTCATGACATTTCTAACATTGCCCACAATTATCAACTTTCTAAGTCTTTCCTAGCAAGAGAAATCGCAAAACATAGTCATTTCTTCATTGCCGTACAAAAACAACGCTTTTTTACACTCCTGTCTCACTTTCTCTTAGAAACAATGATTTACATCAACCCTTTTACATAATTCTTGTTTCTCAAGACATTTCTAACATTGCCCACAATTATCAACTTTCTAAGTCTTTCTGAGCAAGAGAAATCGCAAAACATAGTCATTTCTTCATTGCCGTAAAAAAACAACACTTTTTTGCACTCCTGTCTCACTTTCTATTGGAAACAATGACTTACATCAATCTTTTTACATAATTCTTGTTTCTCATGACATTTCTAACATTGCCCACAATTATCAACTTTCTAAGTCTTTCTGAGCAAGAGAAATCGCAAAACATAGTCATTTCTTCATTGCCGTACAAAAACAACGCTTTTTTACACTCCTGTCTCACTTTCTCTTGGAAACAATGACTTACATCAATCCTTTTACATAATGTTTGTTTCTCATGACATTTCTAACATTGCCCACAATTATCAACTTTCTAAGTCTTTCTGAGCAAGAGAAATCGCAAAACATAGTCATTTCTTCATTGCCGTACAAAAACAATGCTTTTTTGCACTCTTGTCTCACTTTTTCTTGGAAACAATGACTTACATCAATCCTTTTACATAATTCTTGTTTCTCATGACTTTTCTAACATTGCCCAAAATTATCAACTTTCTAAGTCTTTCTGAGCAGGAGAAATCGCAAAACATAGTCATTTCTTCATTGCCGTACAAAAACAACGCTTTTTTACACTCCTGTCTCACTTTCTCTTAGAAACAATGATTTACATCAATCCTTTTACATAATTCCTGTTTCTCAAGACATTTCTAACATTGCCCACAATTATCAACTTTCTAAGTCTTTCTGAGCAAGAGAAATCGCAAAACATAGTCATTTCTTCATTGCCGTACAAAAACAACACTTTTTTGCACTCCTGTCTCACTTTCTCTTGGAAGCAATGATTTACAGCAATCATTTTACATAATTCTTGTTTCTCATGACATTTCTAACATTGCCCACAATTATCAACTTTCTAAGTCTTTCTGAGCAGGAGAAATTGCAAAACATAGTCATTTCTTCATTGCCGTAGAAAAACAACGCTTTTTTACACTCCTGTCTCACTTTCTCTTGGAAACAATGACTTACATCAATCCTTTTACATAATTCTTGTTTCTCATGACATTTCTAACATTACCCACAATTATCAACTTTCTAAGTCTTTCTGAGCAAGAGAAATCGCAAAACATAGTCATTTCTTCATTGCCGTACAAAAACAATGCTTTTTTATACTCCTGTCTAACTTTCTCTTGGAAACAATGACTTACATCAATTGTTTTACATAATTCTTGTTTCTCATGACATTTCTAACATTGCCCACAATTATCAACTTTCTAAGTCTTTCTTAGCAAGAGAAATCGCAAAACATAGTCATTTCTTCATTGCCGTACAAAAACAACGCTTTTTTACACTCCTGTCTCACTTTCTCTTGAAAACAATGACTTACATCAATCCTTTTACATAATTCTTGTTTCTCATGACATTTCTAACATTGCCCACAATTATCAACTTTCTAAGTCTTTCTGAGCAGGAGAAATCTTAAAACATAGTCATTTCTTCATTGCCGTACAAAAACAACGCTTTTTTTACACTCCTGTCTCACTTTCTCTTAGAAACAATGATTTACATCAACCCTTTTACATAATTCTTGTTTCTCAAGACATTTCTAACATTGCCCACAATTATCAACTTTCTAAGTCTTTCTGAGCAAGAGAAATCGCAAAACATAGTCATTTCTTCATTGCCGTAAAAAAACAACACTTTTTTGCACTCCTGTCTCACTTTCTATTGGAAACAATGACTTACATCAGTCCTTTTACATAATTCTTGTTTCTCATGACATTTCTAACATTGCCCACAATTATCAACTTTCTAAGTCTTTCTGAGCAAGAGAAATCGCAAAACATAGTCATTTCTTCATTGCCGTAAAAAAACAACACTTTTTTGCACTCCTGTCTCACTTTCTCTTGGAAACAATGACTTACATCAATCCTTTTACATAATTCTTGTTTCTCAAGACATTTCTAACATTGCCCACAATTATCAATTTTCTAAGTCTTTCTGAGCAGGAGAAATCGCAAAACATAGTCATTTCTTCATTGCCGTACAAAAACAACGCTTTTTTACACTCCTGTCTCACTTTCTCTTGGTAACAATGACTTACATCAATCCTTTTACATAATGTTTGTTTCTCATGACATATCTAACATTGCCCACAATTATCAACTTTCTAAGTCTTTCTGAGCAAGAGAAATCGCAAAACATAGTCATTTCTTCATTGCCGTACAAAAACGCTTTTTTACACTCCTGTCTCACTTTCTCTTGAAAACAATGACTTACATCAATCCTTTTACATAATTCTTGTTTCTTATGACATTTCTAACATTGCCCACAATTATCAACTTTCTAAGTCTTTCTGAGCAAGAGAAATCGCAAAACATAGTCATTTCTTCATTGCCGTACATAAACAATGCTTTTTTGCACTCTTGTCTCACTTTCTCTTGGAAACAATGACTTACATCAATCCTTTTACATAATTCTTGTTTCTCATGACATTTCTAACATTGCCCACAATTATCAACTTTCTAGGTCTTTCTGAGTAAGAGAAATCGCAAAACATAGTCATTTCTTCATTGCCGTACAAAAACAATGCTTTTTTGCACTCTTGTCTCACTTTCTCTTGGAAACAATGACTTACATCAATCCTTTTACATAATTCTTGTTTCTCATGACATTTCTAACATTGCCCACAATTATCAATTTTTTAAGTCTTTCTTAGCAAGAGAAATCGCAAAACATAGTCATTTCTTCATTGCCGTACAAAAACAACGCTTTTTATACTCCTGTCTCACTTTCTCTTGAAAACAATGACTTACATCAATCCTTTTACATAATGTTTGTTTCTCATGACATTTCTAACATTGCCCACAATTATCAACTTTCTAAGTCTTTCTGAGCAAGAGAAATCGCAAAACATAGTCATTTCTTCATTGCCGTACAAAAACAATGCTTTTTTGCACTCTTGTCTCACTTTCTCTTGGAAACAATGACTTACATCAATCCTTTTACATAATTCTTGTTTCTCATGACATTTCTAACATTGCCCACAATTATCAACTTTTTAAGTCTTTCTTAGCAAGAGAAATCGCAAAACATAGTCATTTCTTCATTGCCGTACAAAAACAACGCTTTTTTACACTCCTGTCTCACTTTCTCTTGAAAACAATGACTTACATCAATCCTTTTACATAATTCTTGTTTCTCATGACATTTCTAACATTGCCCACAATTATCAACTTTCTAAGTCTTTCTGAGCAGGAGAAATCTTAAAACATAGTCATTTCTTCATTGCCGTACAAAAACAACGCTTTTTTACACTCCTGTCTCACTTTCTCTTAGAAACAATGATTTACATCAACCCTTTTACATAATTCTTGTTTCTCAAGACATTTCTAACATTGCCCACAATTATCAACTTTCTAAGTCTTTCTGAGCAAGAGAAATCGCAAAACATAGTCATTTCTTCATTGCCGTAAAAAAACAACACTTTTTTGCACTCCTGTCTCACTTTCTATTGGAAACAATGACTTACATCAGTCCTTTTACATAATTCTTGTTTCTCATGACATTTCTAACATTGCCCACAATTATCAACTTTCTAAGTCTTTCTGAGCAAGAGAAATCGCAAAACATAGTCATTTCTTCATTGCCGTAAAAAAACAACACTTTTTTGCACTCCTGTCTCACTTTCTCTTGGAAACAATGACTTACATCAATCCTTTTACATAATTCTTGTTTCTCAAGACATTTCTAACATTGCCCACAATTATCAATTTTCTAAGTCTTTCTGAGCAGGAGAAATCGCAAAACATAGTCATTTCTTCATTGCCGTACAAAAACAACGCTTTTTTACACTCCTGTCTCACTTTCTCTTGGTAACAATGACTTACATCAATCCTTTTACATAATGTTTGTTTCTCATGACATATCTAACATTGCCCACAATTATCAACTTTCTAAGTCTTTCTGAGCAAGAGAAATCGCAAAACATAGTCATTTCTTCATTGCCGTACAAAAACGCTTTTTTACACTCCTGTCTCACTTTCTCTTGAAAACAATGACTTACATCAATCCTTTTACATAATTCTTGTTTCTTATGACATTTCTAACATTGCCCACAATTATCAACTTTCTAAGTCTTTCTGAGCAAGAGAAATCGCAAAACATAGTCATTTCTTCATTGCCGTACATAAACAATGCTTTTTTGCACTCTTGTCTCACTTTCTCTTGGAAACAATGACTTACATCAATCCTTTTACATAATTCTTGTTTCTCATGACATTTCTAACATTGCCCACAATTATCAACTTTCTAGGTCTTTCTGAGTAAGAGAAATCGCAAAACATAGACATTTCTTCATTGCCGTACAAAAACAATGCTTTTTTGCACTCTTGTCTCACTTTCTCTTGGAAACAATGACTTACATCAATCCTTTTACATAATTCTTGTTTCTCATGACATTTCTAACATTGCCCACAATTATCAATTTTTTAAGTCTTTCTTAGCAAGAGAAATCGCAAAACATAGTCATTTCTTCATTGCCGTACAAAAACAACGCTTTTTATACTCCTGTCTCACTTTCTCTTGAAAACAATGACTTACATCAATCCTTTTACATAATGTTTGTTTCTCATGACATTTCTAACATTGCCCACAATTATCAACTTTCTAAGTCTTTCTGAGCTAGAGAAATCGCAAAACATAGTCATTTCTTCATTGCCGTACAAAAACAATGCTTTTTTGCACTCTTGTCTCACTTTCTCTTGGAAACAATGACTTACATCAATCCTTTTACATAATTCTTGTTTCTCATGACATTTCTAACATTGCCCACAATTATCAACTTTTTAAGTCTTTCTTAGCAAGAGAAATCGCAAAACATAGTCATTTCTTCATTGCCGTACAAAAACAACACTTATTTACACTCCTGTCTTACTTTCTCTTGAAAACAATGACTTACATCAATCCTTTTACATAATTCTTGTTTCTCATGACATTTGTAACATTGCCCACAATTATCAACTTTCTAAGTCTTTCTGAGCAAGAGAAATCGCAAAACATAGTCATTTCTTCATTGCCGTACAAAAACAAGGCTTTTTTACACTCCTGTCTCACTTTCTCTTGGAAACAATGATTTACATCAATCCTTTTACATAATTCTTGTTTCTCATGACATTTCTAACATTGCCCACAATTATCAACTTTCTAAGTCTTTCTGAGCAAGAGAAATCGCAAAATATAGTCATTTCTTCATTGGCGTATAAAAACAACGCTTTTTTGCATTCCTGTCTCACTTTCTCTTGGAAGCAATGATTTACAGCAATCATTTTACATAATTCTTATTTCTCATGACATTTCTAACATTGCCCACAATTATCAACTTTCTAAGTCTTTCTGAGCAGGAGAAATTGCAAAACATAGTCATTTCTTCATTGCCGTAGAAAAACAACGCTTTTTTACACTCCTGTCTCACTTTCTCTTGGAAACAATGACTTACATCAATCCTTTTACATAATTCTTGTTTCTCATGACATTTCTAACATTACCCACAATTATCAACTTTCTAAGTCTTTCTGAGCAAGAGAAATCGCAAAACATAGTCATTTCTTCATTGCCGTACAAAAAAAACGCTTTTTTATACTCCTGTCTAACTTTCTCTTGGAAACAATGACTTACATCAATTGTTTTACATAATTCTTGTTTCTCATGATATTTCTAACATTGCCCACAATTATCAACTTTCTAAGTCTTTCTTAGCAAGAGAAATCGCAAAACATAGTCATTTCTTCATTGCCGTACAAAAACAACGCTTTTTTACACTCCTGTCTCACTTTCTCTTGAAAACAATGACTTACATCAATCCTTTTACATAATTCTTGTTTCTCATGACATTTCTAACATTGCCCACAATTATCAACTTTCTAAGTCTTTCTGAGCAGGAGAAATCGCAAAACATAGTCATTTCTTCATTGCCGTATAAAAACAACGCTTTTTTACACTCCTGTCTCACTTTCTCTTAGAAACAATGATTTACATCAACCCTTTTACATAATTCTTGTTTCTCAAGACATTTCTAACATTGCCCACAATTATCAACTTTCTAAGTCTTTCTGAGCAAGAGAAATCGCAAAACATAGTCATTTCTTCATTGCCGTATAAAAACAACGCTTTTTTGCATTCCTGTCTCACTTTCTCTTGGAAGCAATGATTTACAGCAATCATTTTACATAATTCTTGTTTCTCATGACATTTCTAACATTGTCCACAATTATCAACTTTCTAAGTCTTTCTGAGCAGGAGAAATAGCAAAACATAGTCATTTCTTCATTGCCGTAGAAAAACAACGCTTTTTTACACTCCTGTCTCACTTTCTCTTGGAAACAATGACTTACATCAATCCTTTTACATAATTCTTGTTTCTCATGACATTTCTAACATTACCCACAATTATCAACTTTCTAAGTCTTTCTGAGCAAGAGAAATCGCAAAACATAGTCATTTCTTCATTGCCGTACAAAAACAACGCTTTTTTATACTCCTGTCTAACTTTCTCTTGGAAACAATGACTTACATCAATTGTTTTACATAATTCTTGTTTCTCATGACATTTCTAACATTGCCCACAATTATCAACTTTCTAAGTCTTTCTGAGCAAGAGAAATCGCAAAACATAGTCATTTCTTCATTGCCGTACAAAAACAATGCTTTTTTGCACTCTTGTCTCACTTTCTCTTGGAAACAATGACTTACATCAATCCTTTTACATAATTCTTGTTTCTCATGACATTTCTAACATTGCCCACAATTATCAACTTTCTAGGTCTTTCTGAGTAAGAGAAATCGCAAAACATAGTCATTTCTTCATTGCCGTACAAAAACAATGCTTTTTTGCACTCTTGTCTCACTTTCTCTTGGAAACAATGACTTACATCAATCATTTTACATAATTCTTGTTTCTCATGACATTTCTAACATTGCCCACAATTATCAACTTTCTAAGTCTTTCTGAGCAAGAGAAATCGCAAAACATAGTCATTTCTTCATTGCCGTACAAAAACAATGCTTTTTTGCTCTCTTGTCTCACTTTCTCTTGGAAACAATGACTTACATCAATCCTTTTACATAATTCTTGTTTCTCATGACATTTCTAACATTGCCCACAATTATCAACTTTTTAAGTCTTTCTTAGCAAGAGAAATCGCAAAACATAGTCATTTCTTCATTGCCGTACAAAAACAACACTTATTTACACTCCTGTCTTACTTTCTCTTGAAAACAATGACTTACATCAATCCTTTTACATAATTCTTGTTTCTCATGACATTTGTAACATTGCCCACAATTATCAACTTTCTAAGTCTTTCTGAGCAAGAGAAATCGCAAAACATAGTCATTTCTTCATTGCCGTACAAAAACAAGGCTTTTTTACACTCCTGTCTCACTTTCTCTTGGAAACAATGATTTACATCAATCCTTTTACATAATTCTTGTTTCTCATGACATTTCTAACATTGCCCACAATTATCAACTTTCTAAGTCTTTCTGAGCAAGAGAAATCGCAAAACATAGTCATTTCTTCATTGCCGTACAAAAACAATGCTTTTTTGCACTCTTGTCTCACTTTCTCTTGGAAACAATGACTTACATCAATCCTTTTACATAATTCTTGTTTCTCATGACATTTCTAACATTGCCCACAATTATCAATTTTTTAAGTCTTTCTTAGCAAGAGAAATCGCAAAACATAGTCATTTCTTCATTGCCGTACAAAAACAACGCTTTTTATACTCCTGTCTCACTTTCTCTTGAAAACAATGACTTACATCAATCCTTTTACATAATGTTTGTTTCTCATGACATTTCTAACATTGCCCACAATTATCAACTTTCTAAGTCTTTCTGAGCAAGAGAAATCGCAAAACATAGTCATTTCTTCATTGCCGTACAAAAAAAAACGCTTTTTTATACTCCTGTCTAACTTTCTCTTGGAAACAATGACTTACATCAATTGTTTTACATAATTCTTGTTTCTCATGACATTTCTAACATTGCCCACAATTATCAACTTTCTAAGTCTTTCTTAGCAAGAGAAATCGCAAAACATAGTCATTTCTTCATTGCCGTACAAAAACAACGCTTTTTTACACTCCTGTCTCACTTTCTCTTGAAAACAATGACTTACATCAATCCTTTTACATAATTCTTGTTTCTCATGACATTTCTAACATTGCCCACAATTATCAACTTTCTAAGTCTTTCTGAGCAGGAGAAATCGCAAAACATAGTCATTTCTTCATTGCCGTATAAAAACAACGATTTTTTACACTCCTGTCTCACTTTCTCTTGGAAACAATGACTTACATCAATCCTTTTACATAATTCTTGTTTCTCATGACATTTCTAACATTACCCACAATTATCAACTTTCTAAGTCTTTCTGAGCAAGAGAAATCGCAAAACATAGTCATTTCTTCATTGCCGTACAAAAACAATGCTTTTTTATACTCCTGTCTAACTTTCTCTTGGAAACAATGACTTACATCAATTGTTTTACATAATTCTTGTTTCTCATGACATTTCTAACATTGCCCACAATTATCAACTTTCTAAGTCTTTCTTAGCAAGAGAAATCGCAAAACATAGTCATTTCTTCATTGCCGTACAAAAACAACGCTTTTTTACACTCCTGTCTCACTTTCTCTTGAAAACAATGACTTACATCAATCCTTTTACATAATTCTTGTTTCTCTAACATTTCTAACATTGCCCACAATTATCAACTTTCTAAGTCTTTCTGAGCAGTAGAAATCGCAAAACATAGTCATTTCTTCATTGCCGTACAAAAACAACGCTTTTTTACACTCCTGTCTCACTTTCTCTTAGAAACAATGATTTACATCAACCCTTTTACATAATTCTTGTTTCTCAAGACATTTCTAACATTGCCCACAATTATCAACTTTCTAAGTCTTTCTGAGCAAGAGAAATCGCAAAACATAGTCATTTCTTCATTGCCGTAAAAAAACAACACTTTTTTGCACTCCTGTCTCACTTTCTATTGGAAACAATGACTTACATCAATCTTTTTACATAATTCTTGTTTCTCATGACATTTCTAACATTGCCCACAATTATCAACTTTCTAAGTCTTTCTGAGCAAGAGAAATCGCAAAACATAGTCATTTCTTCATTGCCGTACAAAAACAACGCTTTTTTACACTCCTGTCTCACTTTCTCTTGGAAACAATGACTTACATCAATCCTTTTACATAATGTTTGTTTCTCATGACATTTCTAACATTGCCCACAATTATCAACTTTCTAAGTCTTTCTGAGCAAGAGAAATCGCAAAACATAGTCATTTCTTCATTGCCGTACAAAAACAATGCTTTTTTGCACTCTTGTCTCACTTTTTCTTGGAAACAATGACTTACATCAATCCTTTTACATAATTCTTGTTTCTCATGACTTTTCTAACATTGCCCAAAATTATCAACTTTCTAAGTCTTTTTGAGCAGGAGAAATCGCAAAACATAGTCATTTCTTCATTGCCGTACAAAAACAACGCTTTTTTACACTCCTGTCTCACTTTCTCTTAGAAACAATGATTTACATCAATCCTTTTACATAATTCCTGTTTCTCAAGACATTTCTAACATTGCCCACAATTATCAACTTTCTAAGTCTTTCTGAGCAAGAGAAATCGCAAAACATAGTCATTTCTTCATTGCCGTACAAAAACAACACTTTTTTGCACTCCTGTCTCACTTTCTCTTGGAAACAATGACTTACATCAATCTTTTTACATAATTCTTGTTTCTCATGACATTTCTAACATTGCCCACAATTATCAATTTTCTAAGTCTTTCTTAGCAAGAGAAATCGCAAAACATAGTCATTTCTTCATTGCCGTACAACAACAACGCTTTTTTACACTCCTGTCTCACTTTCTCTTGGTAACAATGACTTACATCAATCCTTTTACATAATGTTTGTTTCTCATGACATATCTAACATTGCCCACAATTATCAACTTTCTAAGTCTTTCTGAGCAAGAGAAATCGCAAAACATAGTCATTTCTTCATTGCCGTACAAAAACAATGCTTTTTTGCACTCTTGTCTCACTTTCTCTTGGAAACAATGACTTACATCAATCCTTTTACATAATTCTTGTTTCTCATGACATTTCTAACATTGCCCACAATTATCAACTTTTTAAGTCTTTCTTAGCAAGAGAAATCGCATGTTTGTTTCTCATGACATTTCTAACATTGCCCACAATTATCAACTTTCTAAGTCTTTCTGAGCAAGAGAAATCGCAAAACATAGTCATTTCTTTATTGCCGTACAAAAACAACGCTTTTTTGCATTCCTGTCTCACTTTCTCTTGGAAACAATGATTTACATCAATTGTTTTACATAATTCTTGTTTCTCATGACATTTCTAACATTGCCCACAATTATCAACTTTCTAAGTCTTTCTTAGCAAGAGAAATCGCAAAACATAGTCATTTCTTCATTGCCGTAAAAAAACAACGCTTTTTTACACTCCTGTCTCACTTTCTCTTGAAAACAATGACTTACATCAATCCTTTTACATAATTCTTGTTTCTCATGACATTTCTAACATTGCCCACAATTATCAACTTTCTAAGTCTTTCTGAGCAAGAGAAATCGCAAAATATAGTAATTTCTTCATTGCCGTACAAAAACAACGCTTTTTTGCATTCCTGTCTCACTTTCTCTTGGAAACAATGATTTACATCAATCCTTTTACATAATTCTTGTTTCTCATGACATTTCTAACATTGCCCACAATTATCAACTTTCTAAGCCTTTCTGAGCAAGAGAAATCGCAAAACATAGTCATTTCTTCATTGCCGTACAAAAACAATGCTTTTTTGCACTCTTGTCTCACTTTCTCTTGGAAACAATGACTAACATCAATCCTTTTACATAATTCTTGTTTCTCATGACATTTCTAACATTGCCCACAATTATCAACTTTCTAAGTCTTTCTTAGCAAGAGAAATCGCAAAACATAGTCATTTCTTCATTGCCGTACAAAAACAACACTTTTTTGCACTCCTGTCTCACTTTCTATTGGAAACAATGACTTACATCAATCTTTTTACATAATTCTTGTTTCTCATGACATTTCTAACATTGCCCACAATTATCAACTTTCTAAGTCTTTCTGAGCAAGAGAAATCTCAAAACATAGTCATTTCTTCATTGCCGTACAAAAACAACGCTTTTTTACACTCCTGTCTCACTTTCTCTTGGAAACAATGACTTACATCAATCCTTTTACATAATTCTTGTTTCTCATGACATTTCTAACATTGCCCACAATTATCAACTTTCTAAGACTTTCTGAGCAAGAGAAATCGCAAAACATAGTCATTTCTTCATTGCCGTACAAAAACAATGCTTTTTTACACTCCTGTCTCACTTTCTCTTAGAAACAATGATTTACATCAATCATTTTACATAATTCTTGTTTCTCAAGACATTTCTAACATTGCCCACAATTATCAACTTTCTAAGTCTTTCTGAGCAAGAGAAATCGCAAAACATAGTCATTTCTTCATTGCCGTACAAAAACAACACTTTTTTACACTCCTGTCTCACTTTCTCTTAGAAACAATGACTTACATCAATCTTTTTACATAATTCTTGTTTCTCATGACATTTCTAACATTGCCCACAATTATCAACTTTCTAAGTCTTTCTGAGCAAGAGAAATCGCAAAACATAGTCATTTCTTCATTGCCGTACAAAAACAATGCTTTTTTGCACTCTTGTCTCACTTTTTCTTGGAAACAATGACTTACATCAATCCTTTTACATAATTCTTGTTTCTCATGACATTTCTAACATTGCCCACAATTATCAACTTTCTAAGTCTTTCTGAGCAGGAGAAATCGCAAAACATAGTCATTTCTTCATTGCCGTACAAAAACAACGCTTTTTTACACTCCTGTCTCACTTTCTCTTAGAAACAATGATTTACATCAATCATTTTACATAATTCTTGTTTCTCAAGACATTTCTAACATTGCCCACAATTATCAACTTTCTAAGTCTTTCTGAGCAAGAGAAATCGCAAAACATAGTCATTTCTTCATTGCCGTACAAAAACAACGCTTTTTTACACTCCTGTCTCACTTTCTCTTGGAAACAATGACTTACATCAATCCTTTTACATAATTCTTGTTTCTCATGACATTTCTAACATTGCCCACAATTATCAACTTTCTAAGTCTTTCTGAGCAGGAGAAATCGCAAAACATAGTCATTTCTTTATTGCCGTACAAAAACAACGCTTTTTTACACTCCTGTCTCACTTTCTCTTAGAAACAATGACTTACATCAATCCTTTTACATAATTCATGTTTCTCATGACATTTCTGACATTGCCCACAATTATCAACTTTCTAAGTCTTTCTGAGCAAGAGAAATCGCAAAACATAGTCATTTCTTCATTGCCGTACAAAAACAACGCTTTTTTACACTCCTGTCTCACTTTCTCTTGGTAACAATGACTTACATCAATCCTTTTACATAATGTTTGTTTCTCATGACATATCTAACATTGCCCACAATTATCAACTTTCTAAGTCTTTCTGAGCAAGAGAAATCGAAAAACATAGTCATTTCTTCATTGCCGTACAAAAACGCTTTTTTACACTCCTGTCTCACTTTCTCTTGAAAACAATGACTTACATCAATCCTTTTACATAATTCTTGTTTCTTATGACATTTCTAACATTGCCCACAATTATCAACTTTCTAAGTCTTTCTGAGCAAGAGAAATCGCAAAACATAGTCATTTCTTCATTGCCGTACAAAAACAATGCTTTTTTGCACTCTTGTCTCACTTTCTCTTGGAAACAATGACTTACATCAATCCTTTTACATAATTCTTGTTTCTCATGACATTTCTAACATTGCCCACAATTATCAACTTTTTAAGTCTTTCTTAGCAAGAGAAATCACAAAACATAGTCATTTCTTCATTGCCGTACAAAAACAACACTTATTTACACTCCTGTCTCACTTTCTCTTGAAAACAATGACTTACATCAATCCTTTTACATAATTCTTGTTTCTCATGACATTTCTAACATTGCCCACAATTATCAACTTTCTAGGTCTTTCTGAGTAAGAGAAATCGCAAAACATAGTCATTTCTTCATTGCCGTACAAAAACAATGCTTTTTTGCACTCTTGTCTCACTTTCTCTTGGAAACAATGACTTACATCAATCCTTTTACATAATTCTTGTTTCTCATGACATTTCTAACATTGCCCACAATTATCAACTTTTTAAGTCTTTCTTAGCAAGAGAAATCGCAAAACATAGTCATTTCTTCATTGCCGTACAAAAACAACGCTTTTTTATACTCCTGTCTCACTTTCTCTTGAAAACAATGACTTACATCAATCCTTTTACATAATGTTTTTTTCTCATGACATTTCTAACATTGCCCACAATTATCAACTTTCTAAGTCTTTCTGAGCAAGAGAAATCGCAAAACATAGTCATTTCTTCATTGCCGTACAAAAACAACGCTTTTTTGCACTCTTGTCTCACTTTCTCTTGGAAACAATGACTTACATCAATCCTTTTACATAATTCTTGTTTCTCATGACATTTCTAACATTGCCCACAATTATCAACTTTTTAAGTCTTTCTTAGCAAGAGAAATCGCAAAACATAGTCATTTCTTCATTGCCGTACAAAAACAACACTTATTTACACTCCTGTCTTACTTTCTCTTGAAAACAATGACTTACATCAATCCTTTTACATAATTCTTGTTTCTCTTGACATTTGTAACATTGCCCACAATTATCAACTTTCTAAGTCTTTCTGAGCAAGAGAAATCGCAAAACATAGTCATTTCTTCATTGCCGTACAAAAACAAGGCTTTTTTACACTCCTGTCTCACTTTCTCTTGGAAACAATGATTTACATCAATCCTTTTACATAATTCTTGTTTCTCATGACATTTCTAACATTGCCCACAATTATCAACTTTCTAAGTCTTTCTGAGCAAGAGAAATCGCAAAATATAGTCATTTCTTCATTGGCGTATAAAAACAACGCTTTTTTGCATTCCTGTCTCACTTTCTCTTGGAAGCAATGATTTACAGCAATCATTTTACATAATTCTTGTTTCTCATGACATTTCTAACATTGCCCACAATTATCAACTTTCTAAGTCTTTCTGAGCAGGAGAAATTGCAAAACATAGTCATTTCTTCATTGCCGTAGAAAAACAACGCTTTTTTACACTCCTGTCTCACTTTCTCTTGGAAACAATGACTTACATCAATCCTTTTACATAATTCTTGTTTCTCATGACATTTCTAACATTACCCACAATTATCAACTTTCTAAGTCTTTCTGAGCAAGAGAAATCGCAAAACATAGTCATTTCTTCATTGCCGTACAAAAAAAACGCTTTTTTATACTCCTGTCTAACTTTCTCTTGGAAACAATGACTTACATCAATTGTTTTACATAATTCTTGTTTCTCATGACATTTCTAACATTGCCCACAATTATCAACTTTCTAAGTCTTTCTTAGCAAGAGAAATCGCAAAACATAGTCATTTCTTCATTGCCGTACAAAAACAACGCTTTTTTACACTCCTGTCTCACTTTCTCTTGAAAACAATGACTTACATCAATCCTTTTACATAATTCTTGTTTCTCATGACATTTCTAACATTGCCCACAATTATCAACTTTCTAAGTCTTTCTGAGCAGTAGAAATAGCAAAACATAGTCATTTCTTCATTGCCGTATAAAAACAACGCTTTTTTACACTCCTGTCTCACTTTCTCTTAGAAACAATGATTTACATCAACCCTTTTACATAATTCTTGTTTCTCAAGACATTTCTAACATTGCCCACAATTATCAACTTTCTAAGTCTTTCTGAGCAAGAGAAATCGCAAAACATAGTCATTTCTTCATTGCCGTATAAAAACAACGCTTTTTTGCATTCCTGTCTCACTTTCTCTTGGAAGCAATGATTTACAGCAATCATTTTACATAATTCTTGTTTCTCATGACATTTCTAACATTGTCCACAATTATCAACTTTCTAAGTCTTTCTGAGCAGGAGAAATAGCAAAACATAGTCATTTCTTCATTGCCGTAGAAAAACAACGCTTTTTTACAACTCCTGTCTCACTTTCTCTTGGAAACAATGACTTACATCAATCCTTTTACATAATTCTTGTTTCTCATGACATTTCTAACATTACCCACAATTATCAACTTTCTAAGTCTTTCTGAGCAAGAGAAATCGCAAAACATAGTCATTTCTTCATTGCCGTACAAAAACAACGCTTTTTTATACTCCTGTCTAACTTTCTCTTGGAAACAATGACTTACATCAATTGTTTTACATAATTCTTGTTTCTCATGACATTTCTAACATTGCCCACAATTATCAACTTTCTAAGTCTTTCTGAGCAAGAGAAATCGCAAAACATAGTCATTTCTTCATTGCCGTACAAAAACAATGCTTTTTTGCACTCTTGTCTCACTTTCTCTTGGAAACAATGACTTACATCAATCCTTTTACATAATTCTTGTTTCTCATGACATTTCTAACATTGCCCACAATTATCAACTTTTTAAGTCTTTCTTAGCAAGAGAAATCGCAAAACATAGTCATTTCTTCATTGCCGTACAAAAACAACACTTATTTACACTCCTGTCTTACTTTCTCTTGAAAACAATGACTTACATCAATCCTTTTACATAATTCTTGTTTCTCATGACATTTGTAACATTGCCCACAATTATCAACTTTCTAAGTCTTTCTGAGCAAGAGAAATCGCAAAACATAGTCATTTCTTCATTGCCGTACAAAAACAAGGCTTTTTTACACTCCTGTCTCACTTTCTCTTGGAAACAATGATTTACATCAATCCTTTTACATAATTCTTGTTTCTCATGACATTTCTAACATTGCCCAAAATTATCAACTTTCTAAGTCTTTCTGAGCAAGAGAAATCGCAAAATATAGTCATTTCTTCTTTGGCGTATAAAAACAACGCTTTTTTGCATTCCTGTCTCACTTTCTCTTGGAAGCAATGATTTACAGCAATCATTTTACATAATTCTTGTTTCTCATGACATTTCTAACATTGCCCACAATTATCAACTTTCTAAGTCTTTCTGAGCAGGAGAAATTGCAAAACATAGTCATTTCTTCATTGCCGTACAAAAAAAAACGCTTTTTTATACTCCTGTCTAACTTTCTCTTGGAAACAATGACTTACATCAATTGTTTTACATAATTCTTGTTTCTCATGACATTTCTAACATTGCCCACAATTATCAACTTTCTAAGTCTTTCTGAGCAAGAGAAATCGCAAAACATAGTCATTTCTTCATTGCCGTACAAAAACAATGCTTTTTTGCACTCTTGTCTCACTTTCTCTTGGAAACAATGACTTACATCAATCCTTTTACATAATTCTTGTTTCTCATGACATTTCTAACATTGCCCACAATTATCAACTTTCTAGGTCTTTCTGAGTAAGAGAAATCGCAAAACATAGTCATTTCTTCATTGCCGTACAAAAACAATGCTTTTTTGCACTCTTGTCTCACTTTCTCTTGGAAACAATGACTTACATCAATCCTTTTACATAATTCTTGTTTCTCATGACATTTCTAACATTGCCCACAATTATCAATTTTTTAAGTCTTTCTTAGCAAGAGAAATCGCAAAACATAGTCATTTCTTCATTGCCGTACAAAAACAACGCTTTTTATACTCCTGTCTCACTTTCTCTTGAAAACAATGACTTACATCAATCCTTTTACATAATGTTTGTTTCTCATGACATTTCTAACATTGCCCACAATTATCAACTTTCTAAGTCTTTCTGAGCAAGAGAAATCGCAAAACATAGTCATTTCTTCATTGCCGTACAAAAAAAAACGCTTTTTTATACTCCTGTCTAACTTTCTCTTGGAAACAATGACTTACATCAATTGTTTTACATAATTCTTGTTTCTCATGACATTTCTAACATTGCCCACAATTATCAACTTTCTAAGTCTTTCTTAGCAAGAGAAATCGCAAAACATAGTCATTTCTTCATTGCCGTACAAAAACAACGCTTTTTTACACTCCTGTCTCACTTTCTCTTGAAAACAATGACTTACATCAATCCTTTTACATAATTCTTGTTTCTCATGACATTTCTAACATTGCCCACAATTATCAACTTTCTAAGTCTTTCTGAGCAGGAGAAATCGCAAAACATAGTCATTTCTTCATTGCCGTATAAAAACAACGCTTTTTTACACTCCTGTCTCACTTTCTCTTAGAAACAATGATTTACATCAACCCTTTTACATAATTCTTGTTTCTCAAGACATTTCTAACATTGCCCACAACTATCAACTTTCTAAGTCTTTCTGAGCAGGAGAAATAGCAAAACATAGTCATTTCTTCATTGCCGTAGAAAAACAACGCTTTTTTACACTCCTGTCTCACTTTCTCTTGGAAACAATGACTTACATGAATCCTTTTACATAATTCTTGTTTCTCATGACATTTCTAACATTACCCACAATTATCAACTTTCTAAGTCTTTCTGAGCAAGAGAAATCGCAAAACATAGTCATTTCTTCATTGCCGTAAAAAAACAACACTTTTTTGCACTCCTGTCTCACTTTCTATTGGAAACAATGACTTACATAAATCTTTTTACATAATTCTTGTTTCTCATGACATTTCTAACATTGCCCACAATTATCAACTTTCTAAGTCTTTCTGAGCAAGAGAAATCGCAAAACATAGTCATTTCTTCATTGCCGTACAAAAACAACGCTTTTTTACACTCCTGTCTCACTTTCTCTTGGAAACAATGACTTACATCAATCCTTTTACATAATGTTTGTTTCTCATGACATTTCTAACATTGCCCACAATTATCAACTTTCTAAGTCTTTCTGAGCAAGAGAAATCGCAAAACATAGTCATTTCTTCATTGCCGTACAAAAACAATGCTTTTTTGCACTCTTGTCTCACTTTTTCTTGGAAACAATGATTTACATCAACCCTTTTACATAATTCTTGTTTCTCAAGACATTTCTAACATTGCCCACAATTATCAACTTTCTAAGTCTTTCTGAGCAAGAGAAATCGCAAAACATAGTCATTTCTTCATTGCCGTACAAAAACAATGCTTTTTTGCACTCTTGTCTCACTTTTTCTTGGAAACAATGATTTACATCAACCCTTTTACATAATTCTTGTTTCTCAAGACATTTCTAACATTGCCCACAATTATCAACTTTCTAAGTCTTTCTGAGCAAGAGAAATCGCAAAACATAGTCATTTCTTCATTGCCGTACAAAAACAACGCTTTTTTACACTCCTGTCTCACTTTCTCTTGAAAACAATGACTTACATCAATCCTTTTACATAATTCTTGTTTCTCATGACATTTCTAACATTGCCCACAATTATCAACTTTCTAAGTCTTTCTGAGCAGGAGAAATAGCAAAACATAGTCATTTCTTCATTGCCGTATAAAAACAACGCTTTTTTACACTCCTGTCTCACTTTCTCTTAGAAACAATGATTTACATCAACCCTTTTACATAATTCTTGTTTCTCAAGACATTTCTAACATTGCCCACAATTATCAACTTTCTAAGTCTTTCTGAGCAAGAGAAATCGCAAAACATAGTCATTTCTTCATTGCCGTATAAAAACAACGCTTTTTTGCATTCCTGTCTCACTTTCTCTTGGAAGCAATGATTTACAGCAATCATTTTACATAATTCTTGTTTCTCATGACATTTCTAACATTGTCCACAATTATCAACTTTCTAAGTCTTTCTGAGCAGGAGAAATAGCAAAACATAGTCATTTCTTCATTGCCGTAGAAAAACAACGCTTTTTTACACTCCTGTCTCACTTTCTCTTGGAAACAATGACTTACATCAATCCTTTTACATAATTCTTGTTTCTCATGACATTTCTAACATTACCCACAATTATCAACTTTCTAAGTCTTTCTGAGCAAGAGAAATCGCAAAACATAGTCATTTCTTCATTGCCGTACAAAAACAACGCTTTTTTATACTCCTGTCTAACTTTCTCTTGGAAACAATGACTTACATCAATTGTTTTACATAATTCTTGTTTCTCATGACATTTCTAACATTGCCCACAATTATCAACTTTCTAAGTCTTTCTGAGCAAGAGAAATCGCAAAACATAGTCATTTCTTCATTGCCGTACAAAAACAATGCTTTTTTGCACTCTTGTCTCACTTTCTCTTGGAAACAATGACTTACATCAATCCTTTTACATAATTCTTGTTTCTCATGACATTTCTAACATTGCCCACAATTATCAACTTTCTAGGTCTTTCTGAGTAAGAGAAATCGCAAAACATAGTCATTTCTTCATTGCCGTACAAAAACAATGCTTTTTTGCACTCTTGTCTCACTTTCTCTTGGAAACAATGACTTACATCAATCCTTTTACATAATTCTTGTTTCTCATGACATTTCTAACATTGCCCACAATTATCAATTTTTTAAGTCTTTCTTAGCAAGAGAAATCGCAAAACATAGTCATTTCTTCATTGCCGTACAAAAACAACGCTTTTTATACTCCTGTCTCACTTTCTCTTGAAAACAATGACTTACATCAATCCTTTTACATAATGTTTGTTTCTCATGACATTTCTAACATTGCCCACAATTATCAACTTTCTAAGTCTTTCTGAGCAAGAGAAATCGCAAAACATAGTCATTTCTTCATTGCCGTACAAAAACAATGCTTTTTTGCACTCTTGTCTCACTTTCTCTTGGAAACAATGACTTACATCAATCCTTTTACATAATTCTTGTTTCTCATGACATTTCTAACATTGCCCACAATTATCAACTTTTTAAGTCTTTCTTAGCAAGAGAAATCGCAAAACATAGTCATTTCTTCATTGCCGTACAAAAACAACACTTATTTACACTCCTGTCTTACTTTCTCTTGAAAACAATGACTTACATCAATCCTTTTACATAATTCTTGTTTCTCATGACATTTGTAACATTGCCCACAATTATCAACTTTCTAAGTCTTTCTGAGCAAGAGAAATCGCAAAACATAGTCATTTCTTCATTGCCGTACAAAAACAAGGCTTTTTTACACTCCTGTCTCACTTTCTCTTGGAAACAATGATTTACATCAATCCTTTTACATAATTCTTGTTTCTCATGACATTTCTAACATTGCCCAAAATTATCAACTTTCTAAGTCTTTCTGAGCAAGAGAAATCGCAAAATATAGTCATTTCTTCATTGGCGTATAAAAACAACGCTTTTTTGCATTCCTGTCTCACTTTCTCTTGGAAGCAATGATTTACAGCAATCATTTTACATAATTCTTATTTCTCATGACATTTCTAACATTGCCCACAATTATCAACTTTCTAAGTCTTTCTGAGCAGGAGAAATTGCAAAACATAGTCATTTCTTCATTGCCGTACAAAAAAAAACGCTTTTTTATACTCCTGTCTAACTTTCTCTTGGAAACAATGACTTACATCAATTGTTTTACATAATTCTTGTTTCTCATGACATTTCTAACATTGCCCACAATTATCAACTTTCTAAGTCTTTCTGAGCAAGAGAAATCGCAAAACATAGTCATTTCTTCATTGCCGTACAAAAACAATGCTTTTTTGCACTCTTGTCTCACTTTCTCTTGGAAACAATGACTTACATCAATCCTTTTACATAATTCTTGTTTCTCATGACATTTCTAACATTGCCCACAATTATCAACTTTCTAGGTCTTTCTGAGTAAGAGAAATCGCAAAACATAGTCATTTCTTCATTGCCGTACAAAAACAATGCTTTTTTGCACTCTTGTCTCACTTTCTCTTGGAAACAATGACTTACATCAATCCTTTTACATAATTCTTGTTTCTCATGACATTTCTAACATTGCCCACAATTATCAATTTTTTAAGTCTTTCTTAGCAAGAGAAATCGCAAAACATAGTCATTTCTTCATTGCCGTACAAAAACAACGCTTTTTATACTCCTGTCTCACTTTCTTTTGAAAACAATGACTTACATCAATCCTTTTACATAATGTTTGTTTCTCATGACATTTCTAACATTGCCCACAATTATCAACTTTCTAAGTCTTTCTGAGCAAGAGAAATCGCAAAACATAGTCATTTCTTCATTGCCGTACAAAAAAAAACGCTTTTTTATACTCCTGTCTAACTTTCTCTTGGAAACAATGACTTACATCAATTGTTTTACATAATTCTTGTTTCTCATGACATTTCTAACATTGCCCACAATTATCAACTTTCTAAGTCTTTCTTAGCAAGAGAAATCGCAAAACATAGTCATTTCTTCATTGCCGTACAAAAACAACGCTTTTTTACACTTCTGTCTCACTTTCTCTTGAAAACAATGACTTACATCAATCCTTTTACATAATTCTTGTTTCTCATGACATTTCTAACATTGCCCACAATTATCAACTTTCTAAGTCTTTCTGAGCAGGAGAAATCGCAAAACATAGTCATTTCTTCATTGCCGTATAAAAACAACGCTTTTTTACACTCCTGTCTCACTTTCTCTTAGAAACAATGATTTACATCAACCCTTTTACATAATTCTTGTTTCTCAAGACATTTCTAACATTGCCCACAATTATCAACTTTCTAAGTCTTTCTGAGCAGGAGAAATAGCAAAACATAGTCATTTCTTCATTGCCGTAGAAAAACAACGCTTTTTTACACTCCTGTCTCACTTTCTCTTGGAAACAATGACTTACATCAATCCTTTTACATAATTCTTGTTTCTCATGACATTTCTAACATTACCCACAATTATCAACTTTCTAAGTCTTTCTGAGCAAGAGAAATCGCAAAACATAGTCATTTCTTCATTGCCGTAAAAAAACAACACTTTTTTGCACTCCTGTCTCACTTTCTATTGGAAACAATGACTTACATAAATCTTTTTACATAATTCTTGTTTCTCATGACATTTCTAACATTGCCCACAATTATCAACTTTCTAAGTCTTTCTGAGCAAGAGAAATCGCAAAACATAGTCATTTCTTCATTGCCGTACAAAAACAACGCTTTTTTACACTCCTGTCTCACTTTCTCTTGGAAACAATGACTTACATCAATCCTTTTACATAATGTTTGTTTCTCATGACATTTCTAACATTGCCCACAATTATCAACTTTCTAAGTCTTTCTGAGCAAGAGAAATCGCAAAACATAGTCATTTCTTCATTGCCGTACAAAAACAATGCTTTTTTGCACTCTTGTCTCACTTTTTCTTGGAAACAATGATTTACATCAACCCTTTTACATAATTCTTGTTTCTCAAGACATTTCTAACATTGCCCACAATTATCAACTTTCTAAGTCTTTCTGAGCAAGAGAAATCGCAAAACATAGTCATTTCTTCATTGCCGTAAAAAAACAACACTTTTTTGCACTCTTGTCTCACTTTCTATTGGAAACAATGACTTACATCAATCTTTTTACATAATTCTTGTTTCTCATGACATTTCTAACATTGCCCACAATTATCAACTTTCTAAGTCTTTCTGAGCAAGAGAAATCGCAAAACATAGTCATTTCTTCATTGCCGTACAAAAACAACGCTTTTTTACACTCCTGTCTCACTTTCTCTTGGAAACAATGACTTACATCATTCCTTTTACATAATGTTTGTTTCTCATGACATTTCTAACATTGCCCACAATTATCAACTTTCTAAGTCTTTCTGAGCAAGAGAAATCGCAAAACATAGTCATTTCTTCATTGCCGTACAAAAACAATGCTTTTTTGCACTCTTGTCTCACTTTTTCTTGGAAACAATGACTTACATCAATCCTTTTACATAATTCTTGTTTCTCATGACTTTTCTAACATTGCCCACAATTATCAACTTTCTAAGTCTTTCTGAGCAGGAGAAATCGCAAAACATAGTCATTTCTTCATTGCCGTACAAAAACAACGCTTTTTTACACTCCTGTCTCACTTTCTCTTAGAAACAATGATTTACATCAATCCTTTTACATAATTCTTGTTTCTCAAGACATTTCTAACATTGCCCACAATTATCAACTTTCTAAGTCTTTCTGAGCAAGAGAAATCGCAAAACATAGTCATTTCTTCATTGCCGTACAAAAACAACACTTTTTTGCACTTCTGTCTCACTTTCTCTTGGAAACAATGACTTACATCAATCTTTTTACATAATTCTTGTTTCTCATGACATTTCTAACATTGCCCACAATTATCAATTTTCTAAGTCTTTCTTAGCAAGAGAAATCGCAAAACATAGTCATTTCTTCATTGCCGTACAAAAACAACGCTTTTTTACACTCCTGTCTCACTTTCTCTTGGTAACAATGACTTACATCAATCCTTTTACATAATGTTTGTTTCTCATGACATATCTAACATTGCCCACAATTATCAACTTTCTAAGTCTTTCTGAGCAAGAGAAATCGCAAAACATAGTCATTTCTTCATTGCCGTACAAAAACAATGCTTTTTTGCACTCTTGTCTCACTTTCTCTTGGAAACAATGACTTACATCAATCCTTTTACATAATTCTTGTTTCTCATGACATTTCTAACATTGCCCACAATTATCAACTTTTTAAGTCTTTCTTAGCAAGAGAAATCGCAAAACATAGTCATTTCTTCATTGCCGTACAAAAACAACACTTATTTACACTCCTGTCTCACTTTCTCTTGAAAACAATGACTTACATCAATCCATTTACATAATTCTTGTTTCTCATGACATTTCTAACATTGCCCACAATTATCAACTTTCTAGGTCTTTCTGAGTAAGAGAAATCGCAAAACATAGTCATTTCTTCATTGCCGTACAAAAACAATGCTTTTTTGCACTCTTGTCTCACTTTCTCTTGGAAACAATGACTTACATCAATCCTTTTACATAATTCTTGTTTCTCATGACATTTCTAACATTGCCCACAATTATCAACTTTTTAAGTCTTTCTTAGCAAGAGAAATCGCAAAACATAGTCATTTCTTCATTGCCGTACAAAAACAACGCTTTTTATACTCCTGTCTCACTTTCTCTTGAAAACAATGACTTACATCAATCCTTTTACATAATGTTTGTTTCTCATGACATTTCTAACATTGCCCACAATTATCAACTTTCTAAGTCTTTCTGAGCAAGAGAAATCGCAAAACATAGTCATTTCTTCATTGCCGTACAAAAACAATGCTTTTTTGCATTCTTGTCTCACTTTCTCTTGGAAACAATGACTTACATCAATCCTTTTACATAATTCTTGTTTCTCATGACATTTCTAACATTGCCCACAATTATCAACTTTCTAAGTCTTTCTGAGCAAGAGAAATCGCAAAACATAGTCATTTCTTCATTGCCGTACAAAAACAAGGCTTTTTTACACTCCTGTCTCACTTTCTCTTGGAAACAATGATTTACATCAATCCTTTTACATAATTCTTGTTTCTCATGACATTTCTAACATTGCCCACAATTATCAACTTTCTAAGTCTTTCTGAGCAAGAGAAATCGCAAAATATAGTCATTTCTTCATTGGCGTATAAAAACAACTCTTTTTTGTATTCCTGTCTCACTTTCTCTTGGAAGCAATGATTTACAGCAATCATTTTACATAATTCTTGTTTCTCATGACATTTCTAACATTGCCCACAATTATCAACTTTCTAAGTCTTTCTGAGCAGGAGAAATTGCAAAACATAGTCATTTCTTCATTGCCGTAGAAAAACAACGCTTTTTTACACTCCTGTCTCACTTTCTCTTGGAAACAATGACTTACATCAATCCTTTTACATAATTCTTGTTTCTCATGACATTTCTAACATTAGCCACAATTATCAACTTTCTAAGTCTTTCTGAGCAAGAGAAATCGCAAAACATAGTCATTTCTTCATTGCCGTACAAAAACAACGCTTTTTTACACTCCTGTCTAACTTTCTCTTGGAAACAATGACTTACATCAATTGTTTTACATAATTCTTGTTTCTCATGACATTTCTAACATTGCCCACAATTATCAACTTTCTAAGTCTTTCTTAGCAAGAGAAATCGCAAAACATAGTCATTTCTTCATTGCCGTACAAAAACAACGCTTTTTTACACTCCTGTCTCACTTTCTATTGGAAACAATGACTTACATAAATCCTTTTACATAATTCTTGTTTCTCATGACATTTCTAACATTGCCCACAATTATCAACTTTCTAAGTCTTTCTGAGCAAGAGAAATCGCAAAACATAGTCATTTCTTCATTGCCGTACAAAAACAACGCTTTTTTACACTCCTGTCTCACTTTCTCTTGGAAACAATGACTTACATCAATCCTTTTACATAATGTTTGTTTCTCATGACATTTCTAACATTGCCCACAATTATCAACTTTCTAAGTCTTTCTTAGCAAGAGAAATCGCAAAACATAGTCATTTCTTCATTGCCGTACAAAAACAATGCTTTTTTGCACTCTTGTCTCACTTTTTCTTGGAAACAATGATTTACATCAACCCTTTTACATAATTCTTGTTTCTCAAGACATTTCTAACATTGCCCACAATTATCAACTTTCTAAGTCTTTCTGAGCAAGAGAAATCGCAAAACATAGTCATTTCTTCATTGCCGTAAAAAAACAACACTTTTTTGCACTCTTGTCTCACTTTCTATTGGAAACAATGACTTACATCAATCTTTTTACATAATTCTTGTTTCTCATGACATTTCTAACATTGCCCACAATTATCAACTTTCTAAGTCTTTCTGAGCAAGAGAAATCGCAAAACATAGTCATTTCTTCATTGCCGTACAAAAACAACGCTTTTTTACACTCCTGTCTCACTTTCTCTTGGAAACAATGACTTACATCATTCCTTTTACATAATGTTTGTTTCTCATGACATTTCTAACATTGCCCACAATTATCAACTTTCTAAGTCTTTCTGAGCAAGAGAAATCGCAAAACATAGTCATTTCTTCATTGCCGTACAAAAACAATGCTTTTTTGCACTCTTGTCTCACTTTTTCTTGGAAACAATGACTTACATCAATCCTTTTACATAATTCTTGTTTCTCATGACTTTTCTAACATTGCCCACAATTATCAACTTTCTAAGTCTTTCTGAGCAGGAGAAATCGCAAAACATAGTCATTTCTTCATTGCCGTACAAAAACAACGCTTTTTTACACTCCTGTCTCACTTTCTCTTAGAAACAATGATTTACATCAATCCTTTTACATAATTCTTGTTTCTCAAGACATTTCTAACATTGCCCACAATTATCAACTTTCTAAGTCTTTCTGAGCAAGAGAAATCGCAAAACATAGTCATTTCTTCATTGCCGTACAAAAACAACACTTTTTTGCACTTCTGTCTCACTTTCTCTTGGAAACAATGACTTACATCAATCTTTTTACATAATTCTTGTTTCTCATGACATTTCTAACATTGCCCACAATTATCAATTTTCTAAGTCTTTCTTAGCAAGAGAAATCGCAAAACATAGTCATTTCTTCATTGCCGTACAAAAACAACGCTTTTTTACACTCCTGTCTCACTTTCTCTTGGTAACAATGACTTACATCAATCCTTTTACATAATGTTTGTTTCTCATGACATATCTAACATTGCCCACAATTATCATCTTTCTAAGTCTTTCTGAGCAAGAGAAATCGCAAAACATAGTCATTTCTTCATTGCCGTACAAAAACAATGCTTTTTTGCACTCTTGTCTCACTTTCTCTTGGAAACAATGACTTACATCAATCCTTTTACATAATTCTTGTTTCTCATGACATTTCTAACATTGCCCACAATTATCAACTTTTTAAGTCTTTCTTAGCAAGAGAAATCGCAAAACATAGCCATTTCTTCATTGCCGTACAAAAACAACACTTATTTACACTCCTGTCTCACTTTCTCTTGAAAACAATGACTTACATCAATCCATTTACATAATTCTTGTTTCTCATGACATTTCTAACATTGCCCACAATTATCAACTTTCTAGGTCTTTCTGAGTAAGAGAAATCGCAAAACATAGTCATTTCTTCATTGCCGTACAAAAACAATGCTTTTTTGCACTCTTGTCTCACTTTCTCTTGGAAACAATGACTTACATCAATCCTTTTACATAATTCTTGTTTCTCATGACATTTCTAACATTGCCCACAATTATCAACTTTTTAAGTCTTTCTTAGCAAGAGAAATCGCAAAACATAGTCATTTCTTCATTGCCGTACAAAAACAACGCTTTTTTATACTCCTGTCTCACTTTCTCTTGAAAACAATGACTTACATCAATCCTTTTACATAATGTTTGTTTCTCATGACATTTCTAACATTGCCCACAACTATCAACTTTCTAAGTCTTTCTGAGCAAGAGAAATCGCAAAACATAGTCATTTCTTCATTGCCGTACAAAAACAATGCTTTTTTGCATTCTTGTCTCACTTTCTCTTGGAAACAATGACTTACATCAATCCTTTTACATAATTCTTGTTTCTCATGACATTTCTAACATTACCCACAATTATCAACTTTCTAAGTCTTTCTGAGCAAGAGAAATCGCAAAACATAGTCATTTCTTCATTGCCGTACAAAAACAAGGCTTTTTTACACTCCTGTCTCACTTTCTCTTGGAAACAATGATTTACATCAATCCTTTTACATAATTCTTGTTTCTCATGACATTTCTAACATTGCCCACAATTATCAACTTTCTAAGTCTTTCTGAGCAAGAGAAATCGCAAAATATAGTCATTTCTTCATTGGCGTATAAAAACAACGCTTTTTTGCATTCCTGTCTCACTTTCTCTTGGAAGCAATGATTTACAGCAATCATTTTACATAATTCTTGTTTCTCATGACATTTCTAACATTGCTCACAATTATCAACTTTCTAAGTCTTTCTGAGCAGGAGAAATTGCAAAACATAGTCATTTCTTCATTGCCGTAGAAAAACAACGCTTTTTTACACTCCTGTCTCACTTTCTCTTGGAAAGAATGACTTACATCAATCCTTTTACATAATTCTTGTTTCTCATGACATTTCTAACATTACCCACAATTATCAACTTTCTAAGTCTTTCTGAGCAAGAGAAATCGCAAAACATAGTCATTTCTTCATTGCCGTACAAAAACAAGGCTTTTTTACACTCCTGTCTCACTTTCTCTTGGAAACAATGATTTACATCAATCCTTTTACATAATTCTTGTTTCTCATGACATTTCTAACATTGCCCACAATTATCAACTTTCTAAGTCTTTCTGAGCAAGAGAAATCGCAAAATATAGTCATTTCTTCATTGGCGTATAAAAACAACTCTTTTTTGTATTCCTGTCTCACTTTCTCTTGGAAGCAATGATTTACAGCAATCATTTTACATAATTCTTGTTTCTCATGACATTTCTAACATTGCCCACAATTATCAACTTTCTAAGTCTTTCTGAGCAGGAGAAATTGCAAAACATAGTCATTTCTTCATTGCCGTAGAAAAACAACGCTTTTTTACACTCCTGTCTCACTTTCTCTTGGAAACAATGACTTACATCAATCCTTTTACATAATTCTTGTTTCTCATGACATTTCTAACATTAGCCACAATTATCAACTTTCTAAGTCTTTCTGAGCAAGAGAAATCGCAAAACATAGTCATTTCTTCATTGCCGTACAAAAACAACGCTTTTTTACACTCCTGTCTAACTTTCTCTTGGAAACAATGACTTACATCAATTGTTTTACATAATTCTTGTTTCTCATGACATTTCTAACATTGCCCACAATTATCAACTTTCTAAGTCTTTCTTAGCAAGAGAAATCGCAAAACATAGTCATTTCTTCATTGCCGTACAAAAACAACGCTTTTTTACACTCCTGTCTCACTTTCTCTTGGTAACAATGACTTACATCAATCCTTTTACATAATGTTTGTTTCTCATGACATATCTAACATTGCCCACAATTATCAACTTTCTAAGTCTTTCTGAGCAAGAGAAATCGCAAAACATAGTCATTTCTTCATTGCCGTACAAAAACGCTTTTTTACACTCCTGTCTCTTTTTCTCTTGAAAACAATGACTTACATCAATCCTTTTACATAATTCTTGTTTCTTATGACATTTCTAACATTGCCCACAATTATCAACTTTCTAAGTCTTTCTGAGCAAGAGAAATCGCAAAACAGTCATTTCTTCATTGCCGTACAAAAACAATGCTTTTTTGCACTCTTGTCTCACTTTCTCTTGGAAACAATGACTTACATCAATCCTTTTACATAATTCTTGTTTCTCATTACATTTCTAACATTGCCCACAATTATCAACTTTTTAAGTCTTTCTTAGCAAGAGAAATCGCAAAACATAGTCATTTCTTCATTGCCGTACAAAAACAACACTTATTTACACTCCTGTCTCACTTTCTCTTGAAAACAATGACTTACATCAATCCTTTTACATAATTCTTGTTTCTCATGACATTTTTAACATTGCCCACAATTATCAACTTTCTAAGTCTTTCTGAGCAAGAGAAATCGCAAAATATAGTCATTTCTTCATTGGCGTATAAAAACAACGCTTTTTTCTATTCCTGTCTCACTTTCTCTTGGAAGCAATGATTTACAGCAATCATTTTACATAATTCTTGTTTCTCATGACATTTCTAACATTGCCCACAATTATCAACTTTCTAAGTCTTTCTGAGCAGGAGAAATTGCAAAACATAGTCATTTCTTCATTGCCGTAGAAAAACAACGCTTTTTTACACTCCTGTCTCACTTTCTCTTGGAAACAATGACTTACATCAATCCTTTTACATAATTCTTGTTTCTCATGACATTTCTAACATTACCCACATTTATCAACTTTCTAAGTCTTTCTGAGCAAGAGAAATCGCAAAACATAGTCATTTCTTCATTGCCGTACAAAAACAACGCTTTTTTACACTCCTGTCTAACTTTCTCTTGGAAACAATGACTTACATCAATTGTTTTACATAATTCTTGTTTCTCATGACATTTCTAACATTGCCCACAATTATCAACTTTCTAAGTCTTTCTTAGCAAGAGAAATCGCAAAACATAGTCATTTCTTCATTGCCGTACAAAAACAACGCTTTTTTACACTCCTGTCTCACTTTCTCTTGAAAACAATGACTTACATCAATCCTTTTACATAATTCTTGTTTCTCATGACATTTCTAACATTGCCCACAATTATCAACTTTCTAAGTCTTTCTGAGCAGGAAAAATCGCAAAACATAGTCATTTCTTCATTGCCGTACAAAAACAACGCTTTTTTACACTCCTGTCTCACTTTCTCTTAGAAACAATGATTTACATCAACCCTTTTACATAATTCTTGTTTCTCAAGACATTTCTAACATTGCCCACAATTATCAACTTTCTAAGTCTTTCTGAGCAAGAGAAATCTCAAAACATAGTCATTTCTTCATTGCCGTAAAAAAACAACACTTTTTTGCACTCCTGTCTCACTTTCTATTGGAAACAATGACTTACATCAATCTTTTTACATAATTCTTGTTTCTCATGACATTTCTAACATTGCCCACAATTATCAACTTTCTAAGTCTTTCTGAGCAAGAGAAATCGCAAAACATAGTCATTTCTTCATTGCCGTACAAAAACAACGCTTTTTTACACTCCTGTCTAACTTTCTCTTGGAAACAATGACTTACATCAATTGTTTTACATAATTCTTGTTTCTCATGACATTTCTAACATTGCCCACAATTATCAACTTTCTAAGTCTTTCTTAGCAAGAGAAATCGCAAAACATAGTCATTTCTTCATTGCCGTACAAAAACAACGCTTTTTTACACTCCTGTCTCACTTTCTCTTGGAAACAATGACTTACATCAATCCTTTTACATAATGTTTGTTTCTCATGACATTTCTAACATTGCCCACAATTATCAACTTTCTAAGTCTTTCTGAGCAAGAGAAATCGCAAAACATAGTCATTTCTTCATTGCCGTACAAAAACAATGCTTTTTTGCACTCTTGTCTCACTTTTTCTTGGAAACAATGACTTACATCAATCCTTTTACATAATTCTTGTTTCTCATGACTTTTCTAACATTGCCCACAATTATCAACTTTCTAAGTCTTTCTGAGCAGGAGAAATCGCAAAACATAGTCATTTCTTCATTGCCGTACAAAAACAACGCTTTTTTACACTCCTGTCTCACTTTCTCTTAGAAACAATGATTTACATCAATCATTTTACATAATTCTTGTTTCTCAAGACATTTCTAACATTGCCCACAATTATCAACTTACTAAGTGTCACGGGCACTAGGAGTCTTTACCCAGGGATCACCAGATGGTAGGCTTACCAGAGCAATGTAGATGGTAATAGAGTACTCTGGCAGCTGGGTGATCACGGAACATGAAATGATGGCTGATGAGATGCTCAGGAAAGTCTATGACTAGCAACACTGGTAATAATGAGGTAATAATACACAAGGAACTGTATGGACAAGGACACGTGAAGGTAGTCAGTGGTCTGCGATAGCAAGTTGTACCACTGCTATAGTGAGTAGGAATGTCCAACAGAAACAAGGAGGTGATGAGAGTCAGCGGTCTGCGGGTAGCAAGTTGTACCGCTGTCTAAGTGAAGGAATGGAATCCAAGTGGAGGTATCCAGGTAGTCAGTGGTCTGCGGTAGCAAGTTGTACCACTGCTATGTGAGAGGATGATGGAACAGGTGATACCGGAAACAGGGATCAGTGGTCTGACACCAGCAAGTTGTACCACTGAATATATATGTGAGGAGGTGCACAGGGGAAGACTGCAACACAGGATATACACAGGCACCTTATACACGATCCACAGTAATATGCACAATATAGATATATATATGGATATAAATGACTGAGCAGGTCTGCAACCTAGAAAGTCTCTTGAAGTAGTCCAGCACAATGATAACACAGTCAATGATGGCAATAGACTCAGCGGATAGCAGACTCCAGAGAGAACCAAACACAGTCCAGCAAGATATGCAATACACAGCACAGTCAATGAGAAGTATGCATACCGTGGTTTAGCAGTAGCAGTCAGATGGGATTGCAGCGGTACCTGAGCGGCTGGAGACCGACTGGATAGGAAGTCCCTGGATAGGTGAGGCAGCGGTCTAGCAGGTGCAGCGCACAGATGAGTAGACCGGCAGGGACACGAATCCACAGAAGTCAGCAACACGTGGAACTGGACTCATAGGGGACCCAGGAGAATGGAGATGATCCAGCAGAGGGTAGTAGATGAAATACAAATCCAATGCTGACAGGAGGGTAGAGGCCAGAGGAACACGTGAAGGCGTGGAGAGTGGATCAGCAGGAGATGGACGATAGCGCTGACCACAGCGACAGGACTCAGCGGCGCACGGAGGTAACCAGTAGCAACCACAGGAACCAACAGCGATGGGAAACAGGAGTGCAGCGCAGGGCAGGAGCTGTAGATCACGAAGTGTAGCAGATGGTAATGAAAGCGGCAGTCTCGAGGAAGTCACAGCAAAGATGAGATGAGACTGTAGTGCACGGAGGCAGCGGATAGTAATCAGCTGGCAGTCACGATGATGAACACAGGCGAGTTGCAAGCAGGAGACTGTAGTGCACAGAGGCAGCGGATAATAGTCAGCTGGCAGTCACGATGATGAACACAGGCGAGTTGCAAGCAGGAGACTGTAGTGCACAGAGGCAGCGGATAATAGTCAGCTGGCAGTCACGATGATGAACACAGGCGAGTTGCAAGCAGGAGACTGTAGTGCACAGAGGCAGCGGATAGGAATCAGCAAACAGACTTGATGAGAAGCAGGTGAGTGAAGTAAAAGCTGGAGTGCACGGAGGCAGCGGATAGCAATGAGCAAACAGTCACATTGATATACAATAACGTTGAAGTGGTTTAGAAGACTGTAGTGCACGGAGGCAGCGGATAGGAATCAGCAAACAGTCCTGATGATACAGTTGATGGTAGAAGTGGTTTAGAAGGCTGTAGTGCACGGAGGCAGCGGATAGGAATCAGCATACAGTCCTGATGATACAGTTGATGGTAGAAGTGGTATGGAAACCACAGGAATAGAAGTGGTTTGGAAACCACAGGAATCAGCAGCGCTGAATACACGAGGAATACAGGAACACCTTCAGAGACTCATGAGGAATGAGACTCCAAGATCAGGCAACGTGGTGTTGACCACAGGTGCTTAATATAGGGAGGTTGCCTGATCTGCCAATTGAGTTAAAGGGGTATACACTGAAGTATAGAAAAGGGCTGCGCATGCGCAGACCCTCAGGATGGTGGACGACCACGGTTCCTAAATGTCCGGGAAGAGGCACTCACGGTCCGGTGAGTGACAGTACCCCCCCTTTTAAAGGTGGGCACAGAACGCCTGGAACCGGGCTTGTCCGGATTTTTGGAGTAAAACTTCTTCAAAAGGGCAGGAGCATTAAGATCTTCAGCTTTGATCCAAGAGCGCTCCTCAGGACCAAAGCCCTTCCAATGAACGAGGAAGTGGAGGACTCCTCGCGAAATTTTTGCATCTAGTACCTCGGTAATCTCAAAATCCTCCTCCTGATGAACTTGAACTGGCTGCGGAGCAGAGGGAGGAGTTGAAAAACGGTTGATAATAAGAGGTTTGAGCAAAGATACATGGAAGGCATTAGAAATCCGAAGACTCTTAGGAAGAAGGAGTTTCACACATACTGGATTGATAACTTGAATGATCCTATATGGACCAATAAAACGAGGGGCGAATTTCATGGATGGAACCTTCAAACGAATATTTTTTGTGGATAACCAGACACGATCTCCAATTTTTAGTGGTGGAATAGCCCGCCTCTTCTTATCAGCGAAAGATTTATATTTGACAGATGTCTTCTTTAAACAGGTTCTGACCTGAGACCAGATATTTTTAAAGGTCTGACAAACAGTTTCCACCGCAGGAACATGGGTGGGCGGGAGGGCAGGAAATTCCGGAAAAGACGGATGGTGACCGTAAACCACAAAGAATGGAGTTTTGGATGATGACTCATGGTACATGTTGTTATGGGCGAACTCAGCCCAAGGGAGTAACTCTACCCAGTTGTCTTGATTGGCTGATGAAAATATCCTTATAAAAGTCTCAAGATCTTGATTGACACGTTCGGTTTGTCCATTGGATTGTGGATGGTAAGAAGATGAGAGTGCTAATCGTATGCCCAAGGTTTTACAAAGGGCTCGCCAGAATCTGGACACGAATTGTACTCCTCTATCAGACACAATCTCAGATGGACATCCATGGATACGGAAGATCTCTTTAATGAAATGTTCAGCCAGGATAGACGAGGAAGGCAAACCAGACAGAGGGATGAAATGAGCCATCTTCGAAAATCTGTCCACTACCACCCAAATAGTGTTATGGTTCTTACTAGGTGGTAAGTCAGTAACGAAATCCATACTAATATGGGTCCATGGTTTGGACGGAATGGGTAGTGGTCGCAGCAACCCTGCTGGGGTTCTGCGAGAGGATTTGAATTGCGAACATAATTCACAGGAAGCAATGAATTCTTTGACGTCTCTCCTCATTGAAGGCCACCAGTAACTTCGAGAGAGGATCTCAAAAGTCTTGTGTTCACCGGCGTGTCCAGAAAAACGAGAGGCATGGAACCACGAAAGGATTTTCCTCCTTAGAGTAGGAGGCACGAGGGTCTTCCCAAATGGTAGCGTTTTGGTGGATGAAGCAGCCAGTGAGATACATTTGGGGTCTAGAATGGTATGGTTGGAAACCTCTTCTATATCAGAGGACGTAACAAAGGCTCTAGATAAGGCATCAGCTTTTTTGTTCTTGGCAGCTGGTTTGAAGGTAATTATTAATTCAAAACGGGAAAAGAAAAGAGACCATCTTGCTTGACGAGGGTTCAAGCATTGGGCAGACTGGAGATATGACAAGTTCTTATGATCCGTGAAGATCGTCACCGGATGGCGAGCTCCCTCCAACAAGTATCTCCATTCCTCTAATGCGGCTTTGATAGCCAGTAATTCCTTGTCTCCGATGGTATAATTCTTCTCTGCGGGTAGGAGACCCCGAGAATAGAAGGCACAAGGGTGGAATTTTTGCTGTTCCGAGCGTTGGGAGAGAATAGCTCCTAAGCCCACATTAGAGGCATCTACTTCTAGGAAAAAGGGGAGTGTCACATCAGGCTGACGAAGGATTGGAGCCGAAGAGAAGGACTCTTTTAATGTTTGAAAGGCTTGAATAGCCTCAGTAGACCATTGCTTAGGATTAGCCCCTTTTCGAGTCAGGGCCACAATAGGAGATGCAATGGAAGAAAAGTCTTGAATGAAGCGTCTATAGTAATTGGCAAAACCTAAAAAACGCTGGATGGCACGAAGAGTAGTTGGCTGGGGCCAATGTAGTACAGCATTTACTTTGTCAGGATCCATCTTCAGACCAACTCCGGAAACAATATACCCCAAGAATGGAATCTGGGGTAATTCGAATGAACATTTTTCTAATTTACAGAACAATGAATTTTTCCGTAGCCTGGAGAGGACTTCTGCCACATGTTGGTGGTGAGAAGGCAGGTCCTGTGAAAAAATCAATATGTCGTCCAGGTAGACGACGACACATACATATAATAAGTCCCGAAAAATCTCATTGATGAAGCCCTGAAAAACAGCGGGGGCATTCCATAGCCCGAAAGGCATTACCAGATATTCGTAATGCCCGTCTCTGGTGTTAAACGCTGTCTTCCATTCGTCACCGGAACGGATTCTGATTAAATTGTAGGCACCACGAAGATCCAACTTAGTAAAAATACGGGCTCCCTTGATGCGGTCAAATAGCTCAGTGATCAACGGAATGGGATACCGATTCTTGATAGTAATGGCATTGAGTCCACGAAAATCTATACAAGGGCGTAATGATCCATCCTTCTTTTTGACAAAGAAGAACCCAGCTCCAGCGGGCGAGGTGGAAGGTCGAATGAACCCACGCTGGAGGTTCTCCCGTATATATTCAGAAGTAGCTTGAGTTTCAGGTAACGAGAGTGGATAGACCCGGCCCCTGGGAGGAGTCTTGCCAGGAAGAAGATCAATCGGACAATCCCAAGAACGATGAGGAGGAAGACGTTCAGACTGAGCTTTATCAAAAACATCGGTAAATGAAGCATATTGAGGAGGGAGTCCCGGTGAAATAGCTAAGATGGAAGCTTGCTGTACCTTGAGAGGAATGACTTGGGAAAGGCAATGATGGTGACATTCAGGCCCCCAAGACGTGACTTGAGGGGTGCGCCAGTCAATCTGGGGAGAGTGACACTGAAGCCATGGAAGGCCTAGGACAATCGGACTTGTCGTAACAGGAAGAATTAAAAACGATATCTCTTCATGATGCAGAGCACCAATCTGAAGGGTTACTGGAGACGTACTGTGGGTGATGAGACCGTTGATGAGACGTGATCCATCGATAGCCGTCACAGTAATGGGAGTTTTTAAGGTAATCACTGGTAGAGACCATTGATTTACTAACGATTTGGAAATAAAATTTCCTGCTGCTCCGGAATCAATCAATGCCTGTGACTCAAAGGTTTTGGTAGCAAAGGAAATAGTCACATCAAAAGCGCAGACTTTAGATTTCATAGACGATGGAGAGGACTCCAGGGACCCTAACTTCACCTCTCCAGAACTAGTTAGGGCCTGGCATTTCCCGATCTCTTAGGGCAGGAGCTGAGGACATGAGTGGAATCAGCACAATAGATACAGAGTCTATTCTTGACTCTTCGTTTCCTCTCCTCAGAAGATAACTTGGAACGTCCTATCTCCATGGGAATCACAGCGGGGGACACTGGACGAAATTGAGGGTTAGAGCGAAGAGGTGCTTTAGCATAAGTCGTTTTCTCAGCCTCTCTTTCACGAAATCTCATATCAACACGATGGCATAGAGAGATCAAATCTTCAAGTGACGAAGGAAGCTCTTGAGTAGTCAGTGCATCTTTAATTTTATCGGAAAGCCCCTGCCAGAAGGCGGCAACTAGGGCTTCAGTGTTCCACTGAAGTTCAGAGGCTAAAATCCTAAATTGAATGACGTACTGGCCTACAGTATGAGATCCTTGTCGCAGACGGAGGATGCTGGAAGCAGCGGAGGTCACACGACCTGGTTCATCGAACACACTTCGAAATGCAGAAATAAATTTGGCACTATCTTGTAATATTGGATCGTTCCTCTCCCACAGGGGGGAGGCCCAAGCCAGGGCTTGTCCTGAAAACAAAGAGATAAGATAGGCCACTCTGGAACGATGGGTAGAAAAATTTTGAGGTTGGAGCTCAAAATGGACTGAACATTGGTTAAGGAAACCCCTACAAGTTTTGGGGTCTCCATCGTACTTTGACGGAGTAGGCAGGTGAAGCGTGGAAGCTGTAGACACCTGGGATGGCAATGGGGAAACGGAGGAAAGCACAGGAGCTTCAGTAGTAGCTGTCACAGTCTGTCCAGATGTTCCTTGGGAGGTTAATGACTGATAACACTGAAGTAACAGCTGTTGGCGGGCATCCTGTTGTTCCACACGGCTAACCAGATGTTGCAGCATCTCTTTGGCGGTAGGTTCCGCATCTGGGTCTGTCATGGCCTGATCTTACTGTCACGGGCACTAGGAGTCTTTACCCAGGGATCACCAGATGGTAGGCTTACCAGAGCAATGTAGATGGTAATAGAGTACTCTGGCAGCTGGGTGATCACGGAACATGAAATGATGGCTGATGAGATGCTCAGGAAAGTCTATGACTAGCAACACTGGTAATAATGAGGTAATAATACACAAGGAACTGTATGGACAAGGACACGTGAAGGTAGTCAGTGGTCTGCGATAGCAAGTTGTACCACTGCTATAGTGAGTAGGAATGTCCAACAGAAACAAGGAGGTGATGAGAGTCAGCGGTCTGCGGGTAGCAAGTTGTACCGCTGTCTAAGTGAAGGAATGGAATCCAAGTGGAGGTATCCAGGTAGTCAGTGGTCTGCGGTAGCAAGTTGTACCACTGCTATGTGAGAGGATGATGGAACAGGTGATACCGGAAACAGGGATCAGTGGTCTGACACCAGCAAGTTGTACCACTGAATATATATGTGAGGAGGTGCACAGGGGAAGACTGCAACACAGGATATACACAGGCACCTTATACACGATCCACAGTAATATGCACAATATAGATATATATATGGATATAAATGACTGAGCAGGTCTGCAACCTAGAAAGTCTCTTGAAGTAGTCCAGCACAATGATAACACAGTCAATGATGGCAATAGACTCAGCGGATAGCAGACTCCAGAGAGAACCAAACACAGTCCAGCAAGATATGCAATACACAGCACAGTCAATGAGAAGTATGCATACCGTGGTTTAGCAGTAGCAGTCAGATGGGATTGCAGCGGTACCTGAGCGGCTGGAGACCGACTGGATAGGAAGTCCCTGGATAGGTGAGGCAGCGGTCTAGCAGGTGCAGCGCACAGATGAGTAGACCGGCAGGGACACGAATCCACAGAAGTCAGCAACACGTGGAACTGGACTCATAGGGGACCCAGGAGAATGGAGATGATCCAGCAGAGGGTAGTAGATGAAATACAAATCCAATGCTGACAGGAGGGTAGAGGCCAGAGGAACACGTGAAGGCGTGGAGAGTGGATCAGCAGGAGATGGACGATAGCGCTGACCACAGCGACAGGACTCAGCGGCGCACGGAGGTAACCAGTAGCAACCACAGGAACCAACAGCGATGGGAAACAGGAGTGCAGCGCAGGGCAGGAGCTGTAGATCACGAAGTGTAGCAGATGGTAATGAAAGCGGCAGTCTCGAGGAAGTCACAGCAAAGATGAGATGAGACTGTAGTGCACGGAGGCAGCGGATAGTAATCAGCTGGCAGTCACGATGATGAACACAGGCGAGTTGCAAGCAGGAGACTGTAGTGCACAGAGGCAGCGGATAATAGTCAGCTGGCAGTCACGATGATGAACACAGGCGAGTTGCAAGCAGGAGACTGTAGTGCACAGAGGCAGCGGATAATAGTCAGCTGGCAGTCACGATGATGAACACAGGCGAGTTGCAAGCAGGAGACTGTAGTGCACAGAGGCAGCGGATAGGAATCAGCAAACAGACTTGATGAGAAGCAGGTGAGTGAAGTAAAAGCTGGAGTGCACGGAGGCAGCGGATAGCAATGAGCAAACAGTCACATTGATATACAATAACGTTGAAGTGGTTTAGAAGACTGTAGTGCACGGAGGCAGCGGATAGGAATCAGCAAACAGTCCTGATGATACAGTTGATGGTAGAAGTGGTTTAGAAGGCTGTAGTGCACGGAGGCAGCGGATAGGAATCAGCATACAGTCCTGATGATACAGTTGATGGTAGAAGTGGTATGGAAACCACAGGAATAGAAGTGGTTTGGAAACCACAGGAATCAGCAGCGCTGAATACACGAGGAATACAGGAACACCTTCAGAGACTCATGAGGAATGAGACTCCAAGATCAGGCAACGTGGTGTTGACCACAGGTGCTTAATATAGGGAGGTTGCCTGATCTGCCAATTGAGTTAAAGGGGTATACACTGAAGTATAGAAAAGGGCTGCGCATGCGCAGACCCTCAGGATGGTGGACGACCACGGTTCCTAAATGTCCGGGAAGAGGCACTCACGGTCCGGTGAGTGACACTAAGTCTTTCTGAGCAAGAGAAATCGCAAAACATAGTCATTTCTTCATTGCCGTATAAAAACAACGCTTTTTTACACTCCTGTCTCACTTTCTCTTGAAAACAATGACTTACATCAATCCTTTTACATAATTCATGTTTCTCATGACATTTCTAACATTGCCCACAATTATCAACTTTCTAAGTCTTTCTGAGCAAGAGAAATCGCAAAACATAGTCATTTCTTCATTGCCGTACAAAAACAACGCTTTTTTACACTCCTGTCTCACTTTCTCTTGGTAACAATGACTTACATCAATCCTTTTACATAATGTTTGTTTCTCATGACATATCTAACATTGCCCACAATTATCAACTTTCTAAGTCTTTCTGAGCAAGAGAAATCGCAAAACATAGTCATTTCTTCATTGCCGTACAAAAACGCTTTTTTACACTCCTGTCTCTTTTTCTCTTGAAAACAATGACTTACATCAATCCTTTTACATAATTCTTGTTTCTTATGACATTTCTAACATTGCCCACAATTATCAACTTTCTAAGTCTTTCTGAGCAAGAGAAATCGCAAAACAGTCATTTCTTCATTGCCGTACAAAAACAATGCTTTTTTGCACTCTTGTCTCACTTTCTCTTGGAAACAATGACTTACATCAATCCTTTTACATAATTCTTGTTTCTCATGACATTTCTAACATTGCCCACAATTATCAACTTTCTAAGTCTTTCTGAGCAGGAGAAATCGCAAAACATAGTCATTTCTTCATTGCCGTACAAAAACAACGCTTTTTTACACTCCTGTCTCACTTTCTCTTAGAAACAATGATTTACATCAACCCTTTTACATAATTCTTGTTTCTCAAGACATTTCTAACATTGCCCACAATTATCAACTTTCTAAGTCTTTCTGAGCAAGAGAAATCTCAAAACATAGTCATTTCTTCATTGCCGTAAAAAAACAACACTTTTTTGCACTCCTGTCTCACTTTCTATTGGAAACAATGACTTACATCAATCTTTTTACATAATTCTTGTTTCTCATGACATTTCTAACATTGCCCACAATTATCAACTTTCTAAGTCTTTCTGAGCAAGAGAAATCGCAAAACATAGTCATTTCTTCATTGCCGTACAAAAACAACGCTTTTTTACACTCCTGTCTAACTTTCTCTTGGAAACAATGACTTACATCAATTGTTTTACATAATTCTTGTTTCTCATGACATTTCTAACATTGCCCACAATTATCAACTTTCTAAGTCTTTCTTAGCAAGAGAAATCGCAAAACATAGTCATTTCTTCATTGCCGTACAAAAACAACGCTTTTTTACACTCCTGTCTCACTTTCTCTTGGAAACAATGACTTACATCAATCCTTTTACATAATGTTTGTTTCTCATGACATTTCTAACATTGCCCACAATTATCAACTTTCTAAGTCTTTCTGAGCAAGAGAAATCGCAAAACATAGTCATTTCTTCATTGCTGTACAAAAACAATGCTTTTTTGCACTCTTGTCTCACTTTTTCTTGGAAACAATGACTTAAATCAATCCTTTTACATAATTCTTGTTTCTCATGACTTTTCTAACATTGCCCACAATTATCAACTTTCTAAGTCTTTCTGAGCAGGAGAAATCGCAAAACATAGTCATTTCTTCATTGCCGTACAAAAACAACGCTTTTTTACACTCCTGTCTCACTTTCTCTTAGAAACAATGATTTACATCAATCATTTTACATAATTCTTGTTTCTCAAGACATTTCTAACATTGCCCACAATTATCAACTTACTAAGTCTTTCTGAGCAAGAGAAATCGCAAAACATAGTCATTTCTTCATTGCCGTATAAAAACAACGCTTTTTTACACTCCTGTCTCACTTTCTCTTGAAAACAATGACTTACATCAATCCTTTTACATAATTCATGTTTCTCATGACATTTCTAACATTGCCCACAATTATCAACTTTCTAAGTCTTTCTGAGCAAGAGAAATCGCAAAACATAGTCATTTCTTCATTGCCGTACAAAAACAACGCTTTTTTACACTCCTGTCTCACTTTCTCTTGGTAACAATGACTTACATCAATCCTTTTACATAATGTTTGTTTCTCATGACATATCTAACATTGCCCACAATTATCAACTTTCTAAGTCTTTCTGAGCAAGAGAAATCGCAAAACATAGTCATTTCTTCATTGCCGTACAAAAACGCTTTTTTACACTCCTGTCTCTTTTTCTCTTGAAAACAATGACTTACATCAATCCTTTTACATAATTCTTGTTTCTTATGACATTTCTAACATTGCCCACAATTATCAACTTTCTAAGTCTTTCTGAGCAAGAGAAATCGCAAAACAGTCATTTCTTCATTGCCGTACAAAAACAATGCTTTTTTGCACTCTTGTCTCACTTTCTCTTGGAAACAATGACTTACATCAATCCTTTTACATAATTCTTGTTTCTCATGACATTTCTAACATTGCCCACAATTATCAACTTTTTAAGTCTTTCTTAGCAAGAGAAATCGCAAAACATAGTCATTTCTTCATTGCCGTACAAAAACAACACTTATTTACACTCCTGTCTCACTTTCTCTTGAAAACAATGACTTACATCAATCCTTTTACATAATTCTTGTTTCTCATGACATTTCTAACATTGCCCACAATTATCAACTTTCTAAGTCTTTCTGAGCAAGAGAAATCGCAAAATATAGTCATTTCTTCATTGGCGTATAAAAACAACGCTTTTTTCTATTCCTGTCTCACTTTCTCTTGGAAGCAATGATTTACAGCAATCATTTTACATAATTCTTGTTTCTCATGACATTTCTAACATTGCCCACAATTATCAACTTTCTAAGTCTTTCTGAGCAGGAGAAATTGCAAAACATAGTCATTTCTTCATTGCCGTAGAAAAACAACGCTTTTTTACACTCCTGTCTCACTTTCTCTTGGAAACAATGACTTACATCAATCCTTTTACATAATTCTTGTTTCTCATGACATTTCTAACATTAGCCACAATTATCAACTTTCTAAGTCTTTCTGAGCAAGAGAAATCGCAAAACATAGTCATTTCTTCATTGCCGTACAAAAACAACGCTTTTTTACACTCCTGTCTAACTTTCTCTTGGAAACAATGACTTACATCAATTGTTTTACATAATTCTTGTTTCTCATGACATTTCTAACATTGCCCACAATTATCAACTTTCTAAGTCTTTCTTAGCAAGAGAAATCGCAAAACATAGTCATTTCTTCATTGCCGTACAAAAACAACGCTTTTTTACACTCCTGTCTCACTTTCTCTTGGAAACAATGACTTACATCAATCCTTTTACATAATGTTTGTTTCTCATGACATTTCTAACATTGCCCACAATTATCAACTTTCTAAGTCTTTCTGAGCAAGAGAAATCGCAAAACATAGTCATTTCTTCATTGCCGTACAAAAACAATGCTTTTTTGCACTCTTGTCTCACTTTTTCTTGGAAACAATGACTTACATCAATCCTTTTACATAATTCTTGTTTCTCATGACTTTTCTAACATTGCCCACAATTATCAACTTTCTAAGTCTTTCTGAGCAGGAGAAATCGCAAAACATAGTCATTTCTTCATTGCCGTACAAAAACAACGCTTTTTTACACTCCTGTCTCACTTTCTCTTAGAAACAATGATTTACATCAATCATTTTACATAATTCTTGTTTCTCAAGACATTTCTAACATTGCCCACAATTATCAACTTACTAAGTCTTTCTGAGCAAGAGAAATCGCAAAACATAGTCATTTCTTCATTGCCGTATAAAAACAACGCTTTTTTACACTCCTGTCTCACTTTCTCTTGAAAACAATGACTTACATCAATCCTTTTACATAATTCATGTTTCTCATGACATTTCTAACATTGCCCACAATTATCAACTTTCTAAGTCTTTCTGAGCAAGAGAAATCGCAAAACATAGTCATTTCTTCATTGCCGTACAAAAACAACGCTTTTTTACACTCCTGTCTCACTTTCTCTTGGTAACAATGACTTACATCAATCCTTTTACATAATGTTTGTTTCTCATGACATATCTAACATTGCCCACAATTATCAACTTTCTAAGTCTTTCTGAGCAAGAGAAATCGCAAAACATAGTCATTTCTTCATTGCCGTACAAAAACAACGCTTTTTTACACTCCTGTCTCACTTTCTCTTGAAAACAATGACTTACATCAATCCTTTTACATAATTCATGTTTCTCATGACATTTCTAACATTGCCCACAATTATCAACTTTCTAAGTCTTTCTGAGCAAGAGAAATCGCAAAACATAGTCATTTCTTCATTGCCGTACAAAAACAACGCTTTTTTACACTCCTGTCTCACTTTCTCTTGGTAACAATGACTTACATCAATCCTTTTACATAATTCTTGTTTCTTATGACATTTCTAACATTGCCCACAATTATCAACTTTCTAAGTCTTTCTGAGCAAGAGAAATCGCAAAACAGTCATTTCTTCATTGCCGTACAAAAACAATGCTTTTTTGCACTCTTGTCTCACTTTCTCTTGGAAACAATGACTTACATCAATCCTTTTACATAATTCTTGTTTCTCATGACATTTCTAACATTGCCCACAATTATCAACTTTTTAAGTCTTTCTTAGCAAGAGAAATCGCAAAACATAGTCATTTCTTCATTGCCGTACAAAAACAACACTTATTTACACTCCTGTCTCACTTTCTCTTGAAAACAATGACTTACATCAATCCTTTTACATAATTCTTGTTTCTCATGACATTTTTAACATTGCCCACAATTATCAACTTTCTAAGTCTTTCTGAGCAAGAGAAATCGCAAAATATAGTCATTTCTTCATTGGCGTATAAAAACAACGCTTTTTTCTATTCCTGTCTCACTTTCTCTTGGAAGCAATGATTTACAGCAATCATTTTACATAATTCTTGTTTCTCATGACATTTCTAACATTGCCCACAATTATCAACTTTCTAAGTCTTTCTGAGCAGGAGAAATTGCAAAACATAGTCATTTCTTCATTGCCGTAGAAAAACAACGCTTTTTTACACTCCTGTCTCACTTTCTCTTGGAAACAATGACTTACATCAATCCTTTTACATAATTCTTGTTTCTCATGACATTTCTAACATTAGCCACAATTATCAACTTTCTAAGTCTTTCTGAGCAAGAGAAATCGCAAAACATAGTCATTTCTTCATTGCCGTACAAAAACAACGCTTTTTTACACTCCTGTCTAACTTTCTCTTGGAAACAATGACTTACATCAATTGTTTTACATAATTCTTGTTTCTCATGACATTTCTAACATTGCCCACAATTATCAACTTTCTAAGTCTTTCTTAGCAAGAGAAATCGCAAAACATAGTCATTTCTTCATTGCCGTACAAAAACAACGCTTTTTTACACTCCTGTCTCACTTTCTCTTGGAAACAATGACTTACATCAATCCTTTTACATAATGTTTGTTTCTCATGACATTTCTAACATTGCCCACAATTATCAACTTTCTAAGTCTTTCTGAGCAAGAGAAATCGCAAAACATAGTCATTTCTTCATTGCCGTACAAAAACAATGCTTTTTTGCACTCTTGTCTCACTTTTTCTTGGAAACAATGACTTACATCAATCCTTTTACATAATTCTTGTTTCTCATGACTTTTCTAACATTGCCCACAATTATCAACTTTCTAAGTCTTTCTGAGCAGGAGAAATCGCAAAACATAGTCATTTCTTCATTGCCGTACAAAAACAACGCTTTTTTACACTCCTGTCTCACTTTCTCTTAGAAACAATGATTTACATCAATCATTTTACATAATTCTTGTTTCTCAAGACATTTCTAACATTGCCCACAATTATCAACTTACTAAGTCTTTCTGAGCAAGAGAAATCGCAAAACATAGTCATTTCTTCATTGCCGTATAAAAACAACGCTTTTTTACACTCCTGTCTCACTTTCTCTTGAAAACAATGACTTACATCAATCCTTTTACATAATTCATGTTTCTCATGACATTTCTAACATTGCCCACAATTATCAACTTTCTAAGTCTTTCTGAGCAAGAGAAATCGCAAAACATAGTCATTTCTTCATTGCCGTACAAAAACAACGCTTTTTTACACTCCTGTCTCACTTTCTCTTGGTAACAATGACTTACATCAATCCTTTTACATAATGTTTGTTTCTCATGACATATCTAACATTGCCCACAATTATCAACTTTCTAAGTCTTTCTGAGCAAGAGAAATCGCAAAACATAGTCATTTCTTCATTGCCGTACAAAAACGTTTTTTTTACACTCCTGTCTCTTTTTCTCTTGAAAACAATGACTTACATCAATCCTTTTACATAATTCTTGTTTCTTATGACATTTCTAACATTGCCCACAATTATCAACTTTCTAAGTCTTTCTGAGCAAGAGAAATCGCAAAACAGTCATTTCTTCATTGCCGTACAAAAACAATGCTTTTTTGCACTCTTGTCTCACTTTCTCTTGGAAACAATGACTTACATCAATCCTTTTACATAATTCTTGTTTCTCATGACATTTCTAACATTGCCCACAATTATCAACTTTTTAAGTCTTTCTTAGCAAGAGAAATCGCAAAACATAGTCATTTCTTCATTGCCGTACAAAAACAACACTTATTTACACTCCTGTCTCACTTTCTCTTGAAAACAATGACTTACATCAATCCTTTTACATAATTCTTGTTTCTCATGACATTTTTAACATTGCCCACAATTATCAACTTTCTAAGTCTTTCTGAGCAAGAGAAATCGCAAAATATAGTCATTTCTTCATTGGCGTATAAAAACAACGCTTTTTTCTATTCCTGTCTCACTTTCTCTTGGAAGCAATGATTTACAGCAATCATTTTACATAATTCTTGTTTCTCATGACATTTCTAACATTGCCCACAATTATCAACTTTCTAAGTCTTTCTGAGCAGGAGAAATTGCAAAACATAGTCATTTCTTCATTGCCGTAGAAAAACAACGCTTTTTTACACTCCTGTCTCACTTTCTCTTGGAAACAATGACTTACATCAATCCTTTTACATAATTCTTGTTTCTCATGACATTTCTAACATTACCCACATTTATCAACTTTCTAAGTCTTTCTGAGCAAGAGAAATCGCAAAACATAGTCATTTCTTCATTGCCGTACAAAAACAACGCTTTTTTACACTCCTGTCTAACTTTCTCTTGGAAACAATGACTTACATCAATTGTTTTACATAATTCTTGTTTCTCATGACATTTCTAACATTGCCCACAATTATCAACTTTCTAAGTCTTTCTTAGCAAGAGAAATCGCAAAACATAGTCATTTCTTCATTGCCGTACAAAAACAACGCTTTTTTACACTCCTGTCTCACTTTCTCTTGAAAACAATGACTTACATCAATCCTTTTACATAATTCTTGTTTCTCATGACATTTCTAACATTGCCCACAATTATCAACTTTCTAAGTCTTTCTGAGCAGGAAAAATCGCAAAACATAGTCATTTCTTCATTGCCGTACAAAAACAACGCTTTTTTACACTCCTGTCTCACTTTCTCTTAGAAACAATGATTTACATCAACCCTTTTACATAATTCTTGTTTCTCAAGACATTTCTAACATTGCCCACAATTATCAACTTTCTAAGTCTTTCTGAGCAAGAGAAATCTCAAAACATAGTCATTTCTTCATTGCCGTAAAAAAACAACACTTTTTTGCACTCCTGTCTCACTTTCTATTGGAAACAATGACTTACATCAATCTTTTTACATAATTCTTGTTTCTCATGACATTTCTAACATTGCCCACAATTATCAACTTTCTAAGTCTTTCTGAGCAAGAGAAATCGCAAAACATAGTCATTTCTTCATTGCCGTACAAAAACAACGCTTTTTTACACTCCTGTCTAACTTTCTCTTGGAAACAATGACTTACATCAATTGTTTTACATAATTCTTGTTTCTCATGACATTTCTAACATTGCCCACAATTATCAACTTTCTAAGTCTTTCTTAGCAAGAGAAATCGCAAAACATAGTCATTTCTTCATTGCCGTACAAAAACAACGCTTTTTTACACTCCTGTCTCACTTTCTCTTGGAAACAATGACTTACATCAATCCTTTTACATAATGTTTGTTTCTCATGACATTTCTAACATTGCCCACAATTATCAACTTTCTAAGTCTTTCTGAGCAAGAGAAATCGCAAAACATAGTCATTTCTTCATTGCCGTACAAAAACAATGCTTTTTTGCACTCTTGTCTCACTTTTTCTTGGAAACAATGACTTACATCAATCCTTTTACATAATTCTTGTTTCTCATGACTTTTCTAACATTGCCCACAATTATCAACTTTCTAAGTCTTTCTGAGCAGGAGAAATCGCAAAACATAGTCATTTCTTCATTGCCGTACAAAAACAACGCTTTTTTACACTCCTGTCTCACTTTCTCTTAGAAACAATGATTTACATCAATCATTTTACATAATTCTTGTTTCTCAAGACATTTCTAACATTGCCCACAATTATCAACTTACTAAGTCTTTCTGAGCAAGAGAAATCGCAAAACATAGTCATTTCTTCATTGCTGTATAAAAACAACGCTTTTTTACACTCCTGTCTCACTTTCTCTTGAAAACAATGACTTACATCAATCCTTTTACATAATTCATGTTTCTCATGACATTTCTAACATTGCCCACAATTATCAACTTTCTAAGTCTTTCTGAGCAAGAGAAATCGCAAAACATAGTCATTTCTTCATTGCCGTACAAAAACAACGCTTTTTTACACTCCTGTCTCACTTTCTCTTGGTAACAATGACTTACATCAATCCTTTTACATAATGTTTGTTTCTCATGACATATCTAACATTGCCCACAATTATCAACTTTCTAAGTCTTTCTGAGCAAGAGAAATCGCAAAACATAGTCATTTCTTTATTGCCGTACAAAAACGCTTTTTTACACTCCTGTCTCTTTTTCTCTTGAAAACAATGACTTACATCAATCCTTTTACATAATTCTTGTTTCTTATGACATTTCTAACATTGCCCACAATTATCAACTTTCTAAGTCTTTCTGAGCAAGAGAAATCGCAAAACAGTCATTTCTTCATTGCCGTACAAAAACAATGCTTTTTTGCACTCTTGTCTCACTTTCTCTTGGAAACAATGACTTACATCAATCCTTTTACATAATACTTGTTTCTCATGACATTTCTAACATTGCCCACAATTATCAACTTTCTAAGTCTTTCTGAGCAGGAGAAATCGCAAAACATAGTCATTTCTTCATTGCCGTACAAAAACAACGCTTTTTTACACTCCTGTCTCACTTTCTCTTAGAAACAATGATTTACATCAACCCTTTTACATAATTCTTGTTTCTCAAGACATTTCTAACATTGCCCACAATTATCAACTTTCTAAGTCTTTCTGAGCAAGAGAAATCTCAAAACATAGTCATTTCTTCATTGCCGTAAAAAAACAACACTTTTTTGCACTCCTGTCTCACTTTCTATTGGAAACAATGACTTACATCAATCTTTTTACATAATTCTTGTTTCTCATGACATTTCTAACATTGCCCACAATTATCAACTTTCTAAGTCTTTCTGAGCAAGAGAAATCGCAAAACATAGTCATTTCTTCATTGCCGTACAAAAACAACGCTTTTTTACACTCCTGTCTAACTTTCTCTTGGAAACAATGACTTACATCAATTGTTTTACATAATTCTTGTTTCTCATGACATTTCTAACATTGCCCACAATTATCAACTTTCTAAGTCTTTCTTAGCAAGAGAAATCGCAAAACATAGTCATTTCTTCATTGCCGTACAAAAACAACGCTTTTTTACACTCCTGTCTCACTTTCTCTTGGAAACAATGACTTACATCAATCCTTTTACATAATGTTTGTTTCTCATGACATTTCTAACATTGCCCACAATTATCAACTTTCTAAGTCTTTCTGAGCAAGAGAAATCGCAAAACATAGTCATTTCTTCATTGCCGTACAAAAACAATGCTTTTTTGCACTCTTGTCTCACTTTTTCTTGGAAACAATGACTTACATCAATCCTTTTACATAATTCTTGTTTCTCATGACTTTTCTAACATTGCCCACAATTATCAACTTTCTAAGTCTTTCTGAGCAGGAGAAATCGCAAAACATAGTCATTTCTTCATTGCCGTACAAAAACAACGCTTTTTTACACTCCTGTCTCACTTTCTCTTAGAAACAATGATTTACATCAATCATTTTACATAATTCTTGTTTCTCAAGACATTTCTAACATTGCCCACAATTATCAACTTACTAAGTCTTTCTGAGCAAGAGAAATCGCAAAACATAGTCATTTCTTCATTGCCGTATAAAAACAACGCTTTTTTACACTCCTGTCTCACTTTCTCTTGAAAACAATGACTTACATCAATCCTTTTACATAATTCATGTTTCTCATGACATTTCTAACATTGCCCACAATTATCAACTTTCTAAGTCTTTCTGAGCAAGAGAAATCGCAAAACATAGTCATTTCTTCATTGCCGTACAAAAACAACGCTTTTTTACACTCCTGTCTCACTTTCTCTTGGTAACAATGACTTACATCAATCCTTTTACATAATGTTTGTTTCTCATGACATATCTAACATTGCCCACAATTATCAACTTTCTAAGTCTTTCTGAGCAAGAGAAATCGCAAAACATAGTCATTTCTTCATTGCCGTACAAAAACGCTTTTTTACACTCCTGTCTCTTTTTCTCTTGAAAACAATGACTTACATCAATCCTTTTACATAATTCTTGTTTCTTATGACATTTCTAACATTGCCCACAATTATCAACTTTCTAAGTCTTTCTGAGCAAGAGAAATCGCAAAACAGTCATTTCTTCATTGCCGTACAAAAACAATGCTTTTTTGCACTCTTGTCTCACTTTCTCTTGGAAACAATGACTTACATCAATCCTTTTACATAATTCTTGTTTCTCATGACATTTCTAACATTGCCCACAATTATCAACTTTTTAAGTCTTTCTTAGCAAGAGAAATCGCAAAACATAGTCATTTCTTCATTGCCGTACAAAAACAACACTTATTTACACTCCTGTCTCACTTTCTCTTGAAAACAATGACTTACATCAATCCTTTTACATAATTCTTGTTTCTCATGACATTTCTAACATTGCCCACAATTATCAACTTTCTAAGTCTTTCTGAGCAAGAGAAATCGCAAAATATAGTCATTTCTTCATTGGCGTATAAAAACAACGCTTTTTTCTATTCCTGTCTCACTTTCTCTTGGAAGCAATGATTTACAGCAATCATTTTACATAATTCTTGTTTCTCATGACATTTCTAACATTGCCCACAATTATCAACTTTCTAAGTCTTTCTGAGCAGGAGAAATTGCAAAACATAGTCATTTCTTCATTGCCGTAGAAAAACAACGCTTTTTTACACTCCTGTCTCACTTTCTCTTGGAAACAATGACTTACATCAATCCTTTTACATAATTCTTGTTTCTCATGACATTTCTAACATTACCCACATTTATCAACTTTCTAAGTCTTTCTGAGCAAGAGAAATCGCAAAACATAGTCATTTCTTCATTGCCGTACAAAAACAACGCTTTTTTACACTCCTGTCTAACTTTCTCTTGGAAACAATGACTTACATCAATTGTTTTACATAATTCTTGTTTCTCATGACATTTCTAACATTGCCCACAATTATCAACTTTCTAAGTCTTTCTTAGCAAGAGAAATCGCAAAACATAGTCATTTCTTCATTGCCGTACAAAAACAACGCTTTTTTACACTCCTGTCTCACTTTCTCTTGAAAACAATGACTTACATCAATCCTTTTACATAATTCTTGTTTCTCATGACATTTCTAACATTGCCCACAATTATCAACTTTCTAAGTCTTTCTGAGCAGGAGAAATCGCAAAACATAGTCATTTCTTCATTGCCGTACAAAAACAACGCTTTTTTACACTCCTGTCTCACTTTCTCTTAGAAACAATGATTTACATCAACCCTTTTACATAATTCTTGTTTCTCAAGACATTTCTAACATTGCCCACAATTATCAACTTTCTAAGTCTTTCTGAGCAAGAGAAATCTCAAAACATAGTCATTTCTTCATTGCCGTAAAAAAACAACACTTTTTTGCACTCCTGTCTCACTTTCTATTGGAAACAATGACTTACATCAATCTTTTTACATAATTCTTGTTTCTCATGACATTTCTAACATTGCCCACAATTATCAACTTTCTAAGTCTTTCTGAGCAAGAGAAATCGCAAAACATAGTTATTTCTTCATTGCCGTACAAAAACAACGCTTTTTTACACTCCTGTCTCACTTTCTCTTGGAAACAATGACTTACATCAATCCTTTTACATAATTCTTGTTTCTCATGACTTTTCTAACATTGCCCACAATTATCAACTTTCTAAGTCTTTCTGAGCAGGAGAAATCGCAAAACATAGTCATTTCTTCATTGCCGTACAAAAACAACGCTTTTTTACACTCCTGTCTCACTTTCTCTTAGAAACAATGATTTACATCAATCATTTTACATAATTCTTGTTTCTCAAGACATTTCTAACATTGCCCACAATTATCAACTTTCTAAGTCTTTCTGAGCAAGAGAAATCGCAAAACATAGTCATTTCTTCATTGCCGTACAAAAACAACACTTTTTTACACTTCTGTCTCACTTTCTCTTAGAAACAATGATTTACATCAATCCTTTTACATAATTCTTGTTTCTCAAGACATTTCTAACATTGCCCACAATTATCAACTTTCTAAGTCTTTCTGAGCAAGAGAAATCGCAAAACATAGTCATTTCTTCATTGCCGTACAAAAACAACACTTTTTTACACTCCTGTCTCACTTTCTCTTGGAAACAATGACTTACATCAATCCTTTTACATAATTCTTGTTTCTCATGACATTTCTAACATTGCCCACAATTATCAACTTTCTAAGTCTTTCTGAGCAGGAGAAATCGCAAAACATAGTCATTTCTTCATTGCCGTACAAAAACAACGCTTTTTTACACTCCTGTCTCACTTTCTCTTAGAAACAATGATTTACATCAATCCTTTTACATAATTCTTGTTTCTCAAGACATTTCTAACATTGCCCACAATTATCAACTTTCTAAGTCTTTCTGAGCAAGAGAAATCGCAAAACATAGTCATTTCTTCATTGCCGTAGAAAAACAACACTTTTTTGCACTCCTGTCTCACTTTCTCTTGGAAACAATGACTTACATCAATCTTTTTACATAATTCTTGTTTCTCATGACATTTCTAACATTGCCCACAATTATCAATTTTCTAAGTCTTTCTTAGCAAGAGAAATCGCAAAACATAGTCATTTCTTCATTGCCGTATAAAAACAACGCTTTTTTACACTCCTGTCTCACTTTCTCTTGAAAACAATGACTTACATCAATCCTTTTACATAATTCATGTTTCTCATGACATTTCTAACATTGCCCACAATTATCAACTTTCTAAGTCTTTCTGAGCAAGAGAAATCGCAAAACATAGTCATTTCTTCATTGCCGTACAAAAACAACGCTTTTTTACACTCCTGTCTCACTTTCTCTTGCAAACAATGACTTACATCAATCCTTTTACATAATTCTTGTTTCTCATGACTTTTCTAACATTGCCCACAATTATCAACTTTCTAAGTCTTTCTGAGCAGGAGAAATCGCAAAACATAGTCATTTCTTCATTGCCGTACAAAAACAACGCTTTTTTACACTCCTGTCTCACTTTCTCTTAGAAACAATGATTTACATCAATCATTTTACATAATTCTTGTTTCTCAAGACATTTCTAACATTGCCCACAATTATCAACTTTCTAAGTCTTTCTGAGCAAGAGAAATCGCAAAACATAGTCATTTCTTCATTGCCGTACAAAAACAACACTTTTTTACACTTCTGTCTCACTTTCTCTTAGAAACAATGATTTACATCAATCCTTTTACATAATTCTTGTTTCTCAAGACATTTCTAACATTGCCCACAATTATCAACTTTCTAAGTCTTTCTGAGCAAGAGAAATCGCAAAACATAGTCATTTCTTCATTGCCGTACAAAAACAACACTTTTTTACACTCCTGTCTCACTTTCTCTTGGAAACAATGACTTACATCAATCCTTTTACATAATTCTTGTTTCTCATGACATTTCTAACATTGCCCACAATTATCAACTTTCTAAGTCTTTCTGAGCAGGAGAAATCGCAAAACATAGTCATTTCTTCATTGCCGTACAAAAACAACGCTTTTTTACACTCCTGTCTCACTTTCTCTTAGAAACAATGATTTACATCAATCCTTTTACATAATTCTTGTTTCTCAAGACATTTCTAACATTGCCCACAATTATCAACTTTCTAAGTCTTTCTGAGCAAGAGAAATCGCAAAACATAGTCATTTCTTCATTGCCGTACAAAAACGCTTTTTTACACTCCTGTCTCTTTTTCTCTTGAAAACAATGACTTACATCAATCCTTTTACATAATTCTTGTTTCTTATGACATTTCTAACATTGCCCACAATTATCAACTTTCTAAGTCTTTCTGAGCAAGAGAAATCGCAAAACAGTCATTTCTTCATTGCCGTACAAAAACAATGCTTTTTTGCACTCTTGTCTCACTTTCTCTTGGAAACAATGACTTACATCAATCCTTTTACATAATTCTTGTTTCTCATGACATTTCTAACATTGCCCACAATTATCAACTTTTTAAGTCTTTCTTAGCAAGAGAAATCGCAAAACATAGTCATTTCTTCATTGCCGTACAAAAACAACGCTTTTTTACACTCCTGTCTCACTTTCTCTTGAAAACAATGACTTACATCAATCCTTTTACATAATTCATGTTTCTCATGACATTTCTAACATTGCCCACAATTATCAACTTTCTAAGTCTTTCTGAGCAAGAGAAATCGCAAAACATAGTCATTTCTTCATTGCCGTACAAAAACAACGCTTTTTTACACTCCTGTCTCACTTTCTCTTGGTAACAATGACTTACATCAATCCTTTTACATAATGTTTGTTTCTCATGACATATCTAACATTGCCCACAATTATCAACTTTCTAAGTCTTTCTGAGCAAGAGAAATCGCAAAACATAGTCATTTCTTCATTGCCGTACAAAAACGCTTTTTTACACTCCTGTCTCTTTTTCTCTTGAAAACAATGACTTACATCAATCCTTTTACATAATTCTTGTTTCTTATGACATTTCTAACATTGCCCACAATTATCAACTTTCTAAGTCTTTCTGAGCAAGAGAAATCGCAAAACAGTCATTTCTTCATTGCCGTACAAAAACAATGCTTTTTTGCACTCTTGTCTCACTTTCTCTTGGAAACAATGACTTACATCAATCCTTTTACATAATTCTTGTTTCTCATGACATTTCTAACATTGCCCACAATTATCAACTTTTTAAGTCTTTCTTAGCAAGAGAAATCGCAAAACATAGTCATTTCTTCATTGCCGTACAAAAACAACACTTATTTACACTCCTGTCTCACTTTCTCTTGAAAACAATGACTTACATCAATCCTTTTAGATAATTCTTGTTTCTCATGACATTTCTAACATTGCCCACAATTATCAATTTTCTAGGTCTTTCTGAGTAAGAGAAATCGCAAAACATAGTCATTTCTTCATTGCCGTACAAAAACAATGCTTTTTTGCACTCTTGTCTCACTTTCTCTTGGAAACAATGACTTACATCAATCCTTTTACATAATTCTTGTTTCTCATGACATTTCTAACATTGCCCACAATTATCAACTTTTTAAGTCTTTCTTAGCAAGAGAAATCGCAAAACATAGTCATTTCTTCATTGCCGTACAAAAACAACGCTTTTTTATACTCCTGTCTCACTTTCTCTTGAAAACAATGACTTACATCAATCCTTTTACATAATGTTTGTTTCTCATGACATTTCTAACATTGCCCACAATTATCAACTTTCTAAGTCTTTCTGAGCAAGAGAAATCGCAAAACATAGTCATTTCTTCATTGCCGTACAAAAACAATGCTTTTTTGCACTCTTGTCTCACTTTCTCTTGGAAACAATGATTTACATCAATCCTTTTACATAATTCTTGTTTCTCATGACATTTCTAACATTGCCCACAATTATCAACTTTTTTAAGTCTTTCTGAGCAAGAGGAAATCGCAAAACATAGTCATTTCTTCATTGCCGTACAAAAACAACACTTATTTACACTCCTGTCTTACTTTCTCTTGAAAACAATGACTTACATCAATCCTTTTACATAATTCTTGTTTCTCATGACATTTCTAACATTGCCCACAATTATCAACTTTCTAAGTCTTTCTGAGCAAGAGAAATCGCAAAACATAGTCATTTCTTCATTGCCGTACAAAAACAAGGCTTTTTTTACACTCCTGTCTCACTTTCTCTTGGAAACAATGATTTACATCAATCCTTTTTACATAATTCTTGTTTCTCATGACATTTCTAACATTGCCCCACAATTATCAACTTTCTAAGTCTTTCTGAGCAAGAGAAATCGCAAAATATAGTCATTTCTTCATTGGCGTATAAAAACAATGCTTTTTTTGCATTCCTGTCTCACTTTCTCTTGGAAGCAATGATTTACAGCACTCATTTTACATAATTCTTGTTTCTCATGACATTTCTAACATTGCCCACAATTATCAACTTTCTAAGTCTTTCTGGAGCAGGAGAAATTGCAAAACATAGTCATTTTTTCATTTGCCGTAGAAAAACAACGCTTTTTTACACTCCTGTCTCACTTTCTCTTTGGAAACAATGACTTACATCAATTGTTTTACATAATTCTTGTTTCTCATGACATTTCTAACATTGCCCACAATTACCAACTTTCTAAGTCTTTCTTAGCAAGAGAAATCGCAAAACATAGTCATTTCTTCATTGCCATACAAAAACAACGCTTTTTTACACTCCTGTCTCACTTTCTCTTGAAAACAATGACTTACATCAATCCTTTTACATAATTCTTGTTTCTCATGACATTTCTAACATTGCCCACAATTATCAACTTTCTAAGTCTTTCTGAGCAAGAGAAATCGCAAAACATAGTCATTTCTTCATTGCCGTACAAAAACAATGCTTTTTTACACTCCTGTCTCACTTTCTCTTGGAAACAATGACTTACATCAATCCTTTTACATAATGTTTGTTTCTCATGACATTTCTAACATTGCCCACAATTATCAACTTTCTAAGTCTTTCTGAGCAAGAGTAATCGCAAAACATATATTCATTTCTTCATTGCCGTACAAAAACAACGCTTTTTTACACTCCTGTCTCACTTTCTCTTGGAAACAATGACTTACATCAATTGTTTTACATAATTCTTGTTTCTCATGACATTTCTAACATTGCCCACAATTACCAACTTTCTAAGTCTTTCTTAGCAAGAGAAATCGCAAAACATAGTCATTTCTTCATTGCCGTACAAAAACAACGCTTTTTTACACTCCTGTCTCACTTTCTCTTGAAAACAATGACTTACATCAATCCTTTTACATAATTCTTGTTTCTCATGACATTTCTAACATTGCCCACAATTATCAACTTTCTAAGTCTTTCTGAGCAAGAGAAATCGCAAAACATAGTCATTTCTTCATTGCCGTACAAAAACAATGCTTTTTTACACTCCTGTCTCACTTTCTCTTGGAAACAATGACTTACATCAATCCTTTTACATAATGTTTGTTTCTCATGACATTTCTAACATTGCCCACAATTATCAACTTTCTAAGTCTTTCTGAGCAAGAGCAATCGCAAAACATAGCCATTTCTTCATTGCCGTACAAAAACAATGCTTTTTTGCACTCTTGTCTCACTTTTTCTTGGAAACAATGACTTACATCAGTCCTTTTACATAATTCTTGTTTCTCATGACATTTCTAACATTGCCCACAATTATCAATTTTCTAAGTCTTTCTGAGCAAGAGAAATCGCAAAACATAGTCATTTCTTCATTGCCGTACAAAAACAACACTTTTTTGCACTCCTGTCTCACTTTCTCTTGGAAACAATGACTTACATCAATCCTTTTACATAATTCTTGTTTCTCAAGACATTTCTAACATTGCCCACAATTATCAATTTTCTAAGTCTTTCTGAGCAAGAGAAATCGCAAAACATAGTCATTTTCTTCATTGCCGTACAAAAACAACACTTTGTTTGCACTCCTGTCTCACTTTCTCTTGGAAACAATGACTTACATCAATCCATTTACATAATTCTTGTTTCTCATGACATTTCTAACATTGCCCACAATTATCAACTTTCTAAGTCTTTCTGAGCAAGAGAAATCGCAAAACATAGTCATTTCTTCATTGCCGTACAAAAAACAACGCTTTTTTACACTCCTGTCTCACTTTCTCTTGGAAACAATGACTTACATCAATCCTTTTACATAATGTTTGTTTCTCATGACATTTCTAACATTGCCCACAATTATCAACTTTCTAAGTCTTTCTGAGCAACAGAAATCGCAAAACATAGTCATTTCTTCATTGCCGTACAAAAACAATGCTTTTTTGCACTCTTGTCTCACTTTTTCTTGGAAACAATGACTTACATCAATCCTTTTACATAATTCTTGTTTCTCATGACATTTCTAACATTGCCCACAATTATCAACTTTCTAAGTCTTTCTGAGCAAGAGAAATCACAAAACATAGTCATTTCTTCATTGCCGTACAAAAACAAGGCTTTTTTTTACAATCCTGTCTCACTTTCTCTTGGAAACAATGATTTACATCAATCCTTTTACATAATTATTGTTTCTCATGACATTTCTAACATTGCCCACAATTATCAACTTTCTATGTCTTTCTGAGCAAGAGAAATCGCAAAATATAGTCATTTCTTCATTGCCGTACAAAAACAACGCTTTTTTGCATTCCTGTCTCACTTTCTCTTGGAAGCAATGATTTTACATCAATCCTTTTACATAATTCTTGTTTCTCATGACATTTCTAACATTACCCACAATTATCAACTTTCTAAGTCGTTCTGAGCAAGAGAAATCGCAAAACATAGTCATTTCTTCATTGCCGTACAAAAACAACGCTTTTTTGCATTCCTGTCTGACTTTCTCTTGGAAACAATTGATTTACATCAATCCTTTTACATAATTCTTGTTTCTCATGACATTTCTAACATTGCCCACAATTATCAACTTTCTAAGTCTTTCTGAGCAGGAGAAATCGCAAAACATAGTCATTTCTTCATTGCCGTACAAAAACAACGCCTTTTTTACACTCCTGTCTCACTTTCTCTTAGAAACAATGATTTACATCAACCCTTTTACATAATTCTTGTTTCTCAAGACATTTCTAACATTGCCCACAATTATCAACTTTCTAAGTCTTTCTGAGCAAGAGAAATCGCAAAACATAGTCATTTCTTCATTGCCGTACAAAAACAATGCTTTTTTGCACTCTTGTCTCACTTTTTCTTGGAAACAATGACTTACATCAATCCTTTTACATAATTCTTGTTTCTCATGACATTTCTAACATTGCCCACAATTATCAACTTTCTAAGTCTTTCTGAGCAGGAGAAATCGCAAAACATATTCATTTCTTCATTGCCGTACAAAAACAACGCTTTTTTACACTCCTGTCTCACTTTCTCTTAGAAACAATGATTTACATCAACCCTTTTACATAATTCTTGTTTCTCAAGACATTTCTAACATTGCCCACAATTATCAACTTTCTAAGTCTTTCTGAGCAAGAGAAATCGCAAAACATAGTCATTTCTTCATTGCCGTACAAAAACAACACTTTTTTGCACTCCTGTCTCACTTTCTATTGGAAACAATGACTTACATCAATCTTTTTACATAATTCTTGTTTCTCATGACATTTCTAACATTGCCCACAATTATCAACTTTCTAAGTCTTTCTGAGCAAGAGAAATCGCAAAACATAGTCATTTCTTCATTGCCGTACAAAAACAACACTTTTTTGCACTCCTGTCTCACTTTCTATTGGAAACAATGACTTACATCAATCTTTTTACATAATTCTTGTTTCTCATGACATTTCTAACATTGCCCACAATTATCAACTTTCTAAGTCTTTCTGAGCAAGAGAAATCGCAAAACATAGTCATTTCTTCATTGCCGTACAAAAACAAGGCTTTTTTACACTCCTGTCTCACTTTCTCTTGGAAACAATGATTTACATCAATCCTTTTACATAATTCTTGTTTCTCATGACATTTCTAACATTGCCCACAATTATCAACTTTCTAAGTCTTTCTGAGCAAGAGAAATCGCAAAATATAGTCATTTCTTCATTGGCGTATAAAAACAATGCTTTTTTTGCATTCCTGTCTCACTTTCTCTTGGAAGCAATGATTTACAGCACTCATTTTACATAATTCTTGTTTCTCATGACATTTCTAACATTGCCCACAATTGATCAACTTTCTAAGTCTTTCTGAGCAGGAGAAATCGCAAAACATAGTCATTTCTTCATTGCCGTACAAAAACAACACTTTTTTGCACTCCTGTCTCACTTTCTCTTGGAAACAATGACTTACATCAATCCTTTTACATAATTCTTGTTTCTCAAGACATTTCTAACATTGCCCACAATTATCAATTTTCTAAGTCTTTCTGAGCAAGAGAAATCGCAAAACATAGTCATTTCTTCATTGCCGTACGAAAAACAACACTTTTTTGCACTCCTGTCTCACTTTCTCTTGGAAACAATGACTTACATCAATCCATTTACATAATTCTTGTTTCTCATGACATTTCTAACATTGCCCACAATTATCAACTTTCTAAGTCTTTCTGAGCAAGAGAAATCGCAAAACATAGTCATTTCTTCATTGCCGTACAAAAACAACGCTTTTTTACACTCCTGTCTCACTTTCTCTTGGAAACAATGACTTACATCAATCCTTTTACATAATGTTTGTTTCTCATGACATTTCTAACATTGCCCACAATTATCAACTTTCTAAGTCTTTCTGAGCAACAGAAATCGCAAAACATAGTCATTTCTTCATTGCCGTACAAAAACAATGCTTTTTTGCACTCTTGTCTCACTTTTTCTTGGAAACAATGACTTACATCAATCCTTTTACATAATTCTTGTTTCTCATGACATTTCTAACATTGCCCACAATTATCAACTTTCTAAGTCTTTCTGAGCAAGAGAAATCACAAAACATAGTCATTTCTTCATTGCCGTACAAAAACAAGGCTTTTTTTACAATCCTGTCTCACTTTCTCTTGGAAACAATGATTTACATCAATCCTTTTACATAATTATTGTTTCTCATGACATTTCTAACATTGCCCACAATTATCAACTTTCTATGTCTTTCTGAGCAAGAGAAATCGCAAAATATAGTCATTTCTTCATTGCCGTACAAAAACAACGCTTTTTTGCATTCCTGTCTCACTTTCTCTTGGAAGCAATGATTTTACATCAATCCTTTTACATAATTCTTGTTTCTCATGACATTTCTAACATTACCCACAATTATCAACTTTCTAAGTCGTTCTGAGCAAGAGAAATCGCAAAACATAGTCATTTCTTCATTGCCGTACAAAAACAACGCTTTTTTGCATTCCTGTCTGACTTTCTCTTGGAAACAATGATTTACATCAATCCTTTTACATAATTCTTGTTTCTCATGACATTTCTAACATTGCCCACAATTATCAACTTTCTAAGTCTTTCTGAGCAGGAGAAATCGCAAAACATAGTCATTTCTTCATTGCCGTACAAAAACAACGCTTTTTTACACTCCTGTCTCACTTTCTCTTAGAAACAATGATTTACATCAACCCTTTTACATAATTCTTGTTTCTCAAGACATTTCTAACATTGCCCACAATTATCAACTTTCTAAGTCTTTCTGAGCAAGAGAAATCGCAAAACATAGTCATTTCTTCATTGCCGTACAAAAACAATGCTTTTTTGCACTCTTGTCTCACTTTTTCTTGGAAACAATGACTTACATCAATCCTTTTACATAATTCTTGTTTCTCATGACATTTCTAACATTGCCCACAATTATCAACTTTCTAAGTCTTTCTGAGCAGGAGAAATCGCAAAACATATTCATTTCTTCATTGCCGTACAAAAACAACGCTTTTTTACACTCCTGTCTCACTTTCTCTTAGAAACAATGATTTACATCAACCCTTTTACATAATTCTTGTTTCTCAAGACATTTCTAACATTGCCCACAATTATCAACTTTCTAAGTCTTTCTGAGCAAGAGAAATCGCAAAACATAGTCATTTCTTCATTGCCGTACAAAAACAACACTTTTTTGCACTCCTGTCTCACTTTCTATTGGAAACAATGACTTACATCAATCTTTTTACATAATTCTTGTTTCTCATGACATTTCTAACATTGCCCACAATTATCAACTTTCTAAGTCTTTTCTGAGCAAGAGAAATCGCAAAACATAGTCATTTCTTCATTGCCGTACAAAAACAACACTTTTTTGCACTCCTGTCTCACTTTCTATTGGAAACAATGACTTACATCAATCTTTTTACATAATTCTTGTTTCTCATGACATTTTCTAACATTGCCCACAATTATCAACTTTCTAAGTCTTTCTGAGCAAGAGAAATCGCAAAACATAGTCATTTCTTCATTGCCGTACAAAAACAAGGCTTTTTTACACTCCCTGTCTCACTTTCTCTTGGAAACAATGATTTACATCAATCCTTTTACATAATTCTTGTTTCTCATGACATTTCTAACATTGCCCACAATTATCAACTTTCTAAGTCTTTCTGAGCAAGAGAAATCGCAAAATATAGTCATTTCTTCATTGGCGTATAAAAACAATGCTTTTTTGCATTCCTGTCTCACTTTCTCTTGGAAGCAATGATTTACAGCACTCATTTTACATAATTCTTGTTTCTCATGACATTTCTAACATTGCCCACAATTATCAACTTTCTAAGTCTTTCTGAGCAGGAGAAATTGCAAAACATAGTCATTTCTTCATTGCCGTAGAAAAACAACGCTTTTTTACACTCCTGTCTCACTTTCTCTTGGAAACAATGACTTACATCAATTGTTTTACATAATTCTTGTTTCTCATGACATTTCTAACATTGCCCACAATTACCAACTTTCTAAGTCTTTCTTAGCAAGAGAAATCGCAAAACATAGTCATTTCTTCATTGCCATACAAAAACAACGCTTTTTTACACTCCTGTCTCACTTTCTCTTGAAAACAATGACTTACATCAATCCTTTGTACATAATTCTTGTTTCTCATGACATTTCTAACATTGCCCACAATTATCAACTTTCTAAGTCTTTCTGAGCAAGAGAAATCGCAAAACATAGTCATTTCTTCATTGCCGTACAAAAACAATGCTTTTTTTACACTCCTGTCTCACTTTCTCTTGGAAACAATGACTTACATCAATCCTTTTACATAATGTTTGTTTCTCATGACATTTCTAACATTGCCCACAATTATCAACTTTCTAAGTCTTTCTGAGCAAGAGTAATCGCAAAACATATATTCATTTCTTCATTGCCGTACAAAAACAACGCTTTTTTACACTCCTGTCTCACTTTCTCTTGGAAACAATGACTTACATCAATTGTTTTACATAATTCTTGTTTCTCATGACATTTCTAACATTGCCCACAATTACCAACTTTCTAAGTCTTTCTTAGCAAGAGAAATCGCAAAACATAGTCATTTCTTCATTGCCGTACAAAAACAACGCTTTTTTACACTCCTGTCTCACTTTCTCTTGAAAACAATGACTTACATCAATCCTTTTTACATAATTCTTGTTTCTCATGACATTTCTAACATTGCCCATAATTATCAACTTTCTAAGTCTTTCTGAGCAAGAGAAATCGCAAAACATAGTCATTTCTTCATTGCCGTACAAAAACAATGCTTTTTTACACTCCTGTCTCACTTTCTCTTGGAAACAATGACTTACATCAATCCTTTTACATAATGTTTGTTTCTCATGACATTTCTAACATTGCCCACAATTATCAACTTTCTAAGTCTTTCTGAGCAAGAGCAATCGCAAAACATAGCCATTTCTTCATTGCCGTACAAAAACAATGCTTTTTTGCACTCTTGTCTCACTTTTTCTTGGAAACAATGACTTACATCAGTCCTTTTACATAATTCTTGTTTCTCATGACATTTCTAACATTGCCCACAAATTATCAATTTTCTAAGTCTTTCTGAGCAAGAGAAATCGCAAAACATAGTCATTTCTTCATTGCCGTACAAAAACAACACTTTTTTGCACTCCTGTCTCACTTTCTCTTGGAAACAATGACTTACATCAATCCTTTTACATAATTCTTGTTTCTCAAGACATTTCTAACATTGCCCACAATTATCAATTTTCTAAGTCTTTCTGAGCAAGAGAAATCGCAAAACATAGTCATTTCTTCATTGCCGTACAAAAACAACACTTTTTTGCACTCCTGTCTCACTTTCTCTTGGAAACAATGACTTACATCAATCCATTTACATAATTCTTGTTTCTCATGACATTTCTAACATTGCCCACAATTATCAACTTTCTAAGTCTTTCTGAGCAAGAGAAATCGCAAAACATAGTCATTTCTTCATTGCCGTACAAAAACAACGCTTTTTTACACTCCTGTCTCACTTTCTCTTGGAAACAATGACTTTACATCAATCCTTTTACATAATGTTTGTTTCTCAATCTTGTTATTTCTAGTCTATTTGGAACATTTCTAACATTGCCCACAATTATCAACTTTCTAAGTCTTTCTGAGCAACAGAAATCGCAAAACATAGTCATTTCTTCATTGCCGTACAAAAACAATGCTTTTTTGCACTCTTGTCTCACTTTTTCTTGGAAACAATGACTTACATCAATCCTTTTACATAATTCTTGTTTCTCATGACATTTCTAACATTGCCCACAATTATCAACTTTCTAAGTCTTTCTGAGCAAGAGAAATCACAAAAACATAGTCATTTCTTCATTGCCGTACAAAAACAAGGCTTTTTTACAATCCTGTCTCACTTTCTCTTGGAAACAATGACTTACATCAATCCTTTTACATAATGTTTGTTTCTCATGACATTTCTAACATTGCCCACAATTATCAACTTTCTAAGTCTTTCTGAGCAAGAGAAATCGCAAAACATAGTCATTTCTTCATTGCCGTACAAAAACAATGCTTTTTGCACTCTTGTCTCACTTTTTCTTGGAAACAATGACTTACATCAATCCTTTTACATAATTCTTGTTTCTCATGACATTTCTAACATTGCCCACAATTATCAACTTTCTAAGTCTTTCTGAGCAAGAGAAATCACAAAACATAGTCATTTCTTCATTGCCGTACAAAAACAAGGCTTTTTTACAATCCTGTCTCACTTTCTCTTGGAAACAATGATTTACATCAATCCTTTTACATAATTATTGTTTCTCATGACATTTCTAACATTGCCCACAATTATCAACTTTCTATGTCTTTCTGAGCAAGAGAAATCGCAAAACATAGTCATTTCTTCATTGCCGTACAAAAACAACGCTTTTTTGCATTCCTGTCTGACCTTTCTCTTGGAAACAATGATTTACATCAATCCTTTTACATAATTCTTGTTTCTCATGACATTTCTAACATTGCCCACAATTATCAACTTTCTAAGTCTTTCTGAGCAAGAGTAATCGCAAAACATATATTCATTTCTTCATTGCCGTACAAAAACAACGCTTTTTTGCACTCCTTTCTCATTTTCTCTTGGAAACAATGACTTACATCAGTCCTTTTACATAATGTTTGTTTCTCATGACATTTCTAACATTGCCCACAATTATCA